>NC_090034.1:106568024-106603024 GCF_037176765.1 Anolis sagrei
AGATCCTACAGCCTGACACACCTTGACTGCCCTATTATTATTATTATTATTATTATTATTATTATTATTGGCATGAAATGGAATATGTCCATTTCAAAGCAAAAACGGCTTGTGAGTGGTTATTTAATATTGTTCTATAGATCCTACAGTCTGACACACCTTGACTGCCCTATTATTACTATTATTATTATTAGCGGCATGAAATGGAATATATCCATTTCAAAGCAGTAACGGCTTGTGAGTGGTTATTTAATATTGTTATATAGATCCTACAGTCTGACACACCTTGACTGCCCTAGAATTATTATTATTATTATTATTATTATTATTATTATTATTGGCATGAAATGGAATATATCCATTTCAAAGCAGTAACGGCTTGTGAGTGGTTGGTTGTTTAATATTGTTATATAGATCCTACAGTCTGACATACCTTGACTGCCCTAGAATTATTATTATTATTATTATTATTATTATTATTATTATTATTATTGGCATGAAATGGAATATATCCATTTCAAAGCAGTAACGGCTTGTGAGTGGTTATTTAATATTGTTATAGAGATCCTACAGTCTGACACACCTTGACTGCCCTAGAATTATTATTATTATTATTATTATTGGCATGAAATGGAATATATCCATTTCAAAGCAGTAACGGCTTGTGAGTGGTTGTTTAATATTGTTGTATAGATCCTACAGTCTGACATACCTTGACTGCCCTAGAATTATTATTATTATTATTATTATTATTATTATTATTGGCATGAAATGGAATATATCCATTTCAAAGCAGTAACGGCTTGTGAGTGGTTGGTTGTTTAATATTGTTATATAGATCCTACAGTCTGACATACCTTGACTGCCCTAGAATTATTATTATTATTATTATTATTATTATTATTATTATTGGCATGAAATGGAATATATCCATTTCAAAGCAGTAACGGCTTGTGAGTGGTTATTTAATATTGTTATAGAGATCCTACAGTCTGACACACCTTGACTGCCCTAGAATTATTATTATTATTATTATTATTGGCATGAAATGGAATATATCCATTTCAAAGCAGTAACGGCTTGTGAGTGGTTGTTTAATATTGTTGTATAGATCCTACAGTCTGACATACCTTGACTGCCCTAGAATTATTATTATTATTATTATTATTATTATTATTGGCATGAAATGGAATATATCCATTTCAAAGCAGTAACGGCTTGTGAGTGGTTGGTTGTTTAATATTGTTATATAGATCCTACAGTCTGACATACCTTGACTGCCCTAGAATTATTATTATTATTATTATTATTATTATTATTATTATTATTATTATTGGCATGAAATGGAATATATCCATTTCAAAGCAGTAACGGCTTGTGAGTGGTTATTTAATATTGTTATAGAGATCCTACAGTCTGACACACCTTGACTGCCCTATTATTATTATTATTATTATTATGTTTATTTCTAACCTTTCTCTCCCTCCTGGCAGCCGTCATCCGCAATTACGGCAACCTTCTCCTGGAGATGTCGGCCATTGTTCCGGATGGGATCGTAGCCTTTTTCACCAGCTACCAGTATATGGAGAACATTGTGGCCTCTTGGTATGAGCAGGTGGGTCTTGGCTTATGTTATTATTCTATTATTATGTTATTATATGTTTGTTTATACCCCGCTTTTTCTCCTCTCCACAAGGAGTTCTCAAAGCGGCTTACACTAAAAGCATTTTGATACGACTTGAAATAGACGAACATTAAAACAGAATTAATCATCACGAGTATGTCATTAGATTCAATGACTTCTCGTTGGGAAAAACAGTCTATGGTTGTGATGGTTACAATAAATATAATAATAAATGATATATATAATAATGTTAATGATAATAAATATAAATAAATATAATGAATATAATAAATATAATGGTAAATATGATTAATAATAAATATGATAAATATAATAATGTTAATGGTAATACATATTAATAAATATAATGGTAATAAATATGATTAATAATAAATATGATAAATATAATAGTGTTAATGGCAATAAATATTAATAAATGATGATGATAATAATAATAATAAATATAATGGTAAAAATATTATTAATAAATATAATAATGTTAATGGCAATAAGTATTAATAAATGTAATAATAAGTATAATGGTAATAAATATGATTAATAATAAATATAAATATAATGGAATATTAATAAATATTAATAAATATAATGATGATAATAAATATAATGGTAATAAATATGATTAATAATAAATACGATAAATATAATAATGTTAAGGGCAATAATTAATAAATGTAATGATAAATATAATGGTAATAAATATGATTAATAATAAATATGATACATATAATAATGGTAATGATAATATATTTTTATAAATATAATGATGATGATAAATATAATGGTAATAAATATGATTAATAATAAATATGATAAATATAATAATGTTAATGGTAATTCATATTAATAAACATAATGGTAATAAATATAATTAATAGTAAATATGATAAATATAATAATGTAATGGTAATACATATTAATAAATATAATGATGATAAATATAATGGTAATAAATATGATTAATAATAAATATGATAAATATAGTAATGGTAATGATAATAAATATTAATAAATATAATGATGATAATAAATATAATGGTAATAAATATGGTTAATAATAAGTATGATAAATATAATGTTAATGGCAATAACTATTAATAAATATAATGATGATGTTGATGATAAATATAATGGTGATAAATATGATAAATATAATAATGGGAATGAAAATAAATATTAATAAATGTAATGATGATGATAATAAACATAATTGTACTAAATATGATTAATAATAAATATGATAAATATAATAATGGTAATGGGAATAAATATTAATAAATATAATGATGGTGATGATAAATATAATGGTAATAAATATGACTAATAAATATGATAAATATATTAATATTAAGGGTAATACATATTAATAAATATAATAATGATGATGATAATAAATATAAAGGTAATAAATATGATTAATAATAAATATGATAAATATAATAATGGTAATGGTAATACATATTAATAAATATAATGATGATAATAATAAATATAAAGGTAATAAATATGATCAATAATAAATATGATAAATATATTAATATTAATGGTAATACTTATTTATAAATATAAAGATAATGGTGATAATAAATATAATGGTAATAAAATTAACAATAAATATAAATATAATAATGATAATGGTAATAAATATTAATAAATGTAATGATAATAAATATAATAGTAATAAATATGATTAATAAATATAATAATGATAATAATGATAATGATAATAAATATTAATAAATGTAATGATAATAAATATAATGGTAATAAATATGATGAATAATAAATATGATAAATATAATAGTGTTAATGGCAATAAATATTAATAAATGATGATAAAAATAATAATAAATATAATGGTAATAAATATGATTAATAAATATAATAAATATAATTATGTTAATGACAATAAATATTAATAAATGTAATGATAATAAATATAATGGTAATAAATATGATTAATAATAAATGTGATAAATATAATAATGGTAATAGATATTAATAAATGATCATTATGAGAAATATAATAATAAATATAATGGTAATAAATATGAGTAATAATATATATGATAAATATAATGTTAATTATAATAAATATTAATAAATGTAATGATAATAAATATAATGGTAATAAATATGATTAATAATATATATGATAAATATAATAATGTTAATGGTAATACATATCAATAAATATAATGATGAGGATAACAAATATAATGGTAATATGATTAATAATAAATATGATAAATATAATAGTGTTAATGGCAATAAATATAAATAAATATAATCATGATGATGATAAATATAATGGTGATAATAATGATTAATTATAAATATGGTAAATATAATAATGTTAATGATAATAAATATTAATAAATATAATGATGATTATGATAAGTATAATAATAAATATAAGGGTAATAATAAATATGATTATTAATAAATATGATAAATATAATAAAGTTAATGGCAATAAATATTAATAAATATGATGATAATAAATACAATAATAAATATAATGGTAATAAATATGATGAATAATAAATGTGATCAATATAATAATGTTAATAATAACAAATATTAATAAATATAATGATGATAATATATATAATAATAAACAATGGCCATGCTAATAAATATGAATACCAATGATAATAAATATAATCATCATCATCATAATGATAATAAATATTATTAATAATAAGATAATTATGGTGATAATAAAAACAAATATTAATAAATATAATGACGATAATAAATATTTATTTATTTATTTGCTTTATTTCTATACCGCATTTTTCAGCCCAAACAGGCGACTCAATGCGGCTATAATAATATAATATAAATATAATATAAATATAATAATAAACAATGGCCATGCTAATAAATATGAATAACAATGATAATAAATATAATAATAATCATCATAATGATAATAAATATTATTAATAATAAGGTAATGATGGTGATAATAAAAAATAAATGTAATAATAAATATGGTTATAGTAATATTATTAATAATAAATATAATAATGGTAATAAATATAATTAATAAATATGATAATAATAATAAATATTACTATATATATATATATATATATATATATATATATCATTATATATATTATTATTATTATTATTATATATACATCACACAGTCCTAGACGCTTGGGAAGTGTTCAACTTGTGATTTTTTTAAAATCAAATCCAGCATATAGATCTCGTTTGCTGTGACATACAGTGCTTTTGTGTCAGTAAAACAATAAATAAAATAATAGTAATGGTAATAATAATATAGTAGTAATGCGCCCATAGGTGTGACTTGACCTTGTCCTCCTCCTCCTTTTTTGTTCCAGGGCATTTTGGAGAACATCCAGCGCAACAAGCTCATCTTCATTGAGACGCAGGACGGGGCCGAGACCAGCATGGCCCTTGAGAAGTACCAGGAGGTCAGGTCCATCTCTAGTCAATGCCAAAAGAGACATAGGTTCTTCCCACCCCAAAAGCCCAGGCTTCCCCATCTCTGGATTGTGGTCTACCTCAGGGGCCTTTGTCTTGCTCTGAGGCTGAGAGAGTGTGACTTGCCTAAAGGCACCCAATGGGTTCAGAGCCACAGCCCAAAGTTCAAACCATTACAACTCTTTCTTTCTTCCTTCCTTCCTTCCTTCCTTTCTTTGTTCCTTTTTCTCACCTCCTTCAATCTCTCCTTCCCTTCCCTTTATTCCCCCTTTTTCCCCCTCCTTCCCTTTTTCTTTCCTTCCTTCCTTTCTTTTTCTCCCTTCCTTCAATAGTCTTTGTTTTCTTTCCTTCCTTTCTTCTTCTCCCCTTCCTTCCTTCCTTCCTTCCTTCCTCTCCCCTCCTGCCACCTTTTTCCTTTTTCCTTCCTTCTTTTTCTCCCTCCTTCCCTTTCTCCTTCCTTCCATCCTTCCTTCCTTCCTTCCTTCCTTCCTTCCTTCCTTCCTTTATCTCCCCTCCTGCCACCTTTTTCCTTTTTTCCTTCCTTCTTTTTCTCCCTCCTTCCCTTTCTCCTTCCTTCCATCCTTCCTTCCTTCCTTCCTTCCTTCCTTCCTTCCTTCCTCCCTCCCTCCCTCCCTCCCTCCCTCCCTCCCTCCCTTTCTTTTTGTCCCCTCCTTCAATCTTTTCGTTTTTCTTCCTTCCTTCCTTCCTTTTCCTCTTTCTTCCTGTTTTTCCTCCCTCCCTTCCTTTTTCTCCCTTCCTTCAATCAACTTTTCTTTTTTCCCCTTCTTTCGTTCCTTCCTTCCTTTTCCCCCCTCCTTCAATCTTTTTTTCTTTTTTCTTTCTTGCTTCCTTCCCTTTTCTCCTTCCTCCTGTTTTTCCTCCCTCCCCTTTTCTCCCTTCAACCTTCTTTTCTTTTTTCACTCCCTCCCTTCCTTCCCTTTTCTCCTTCCTCCTGTTTTTCCTCCCTCCCTCCTATCCTTTATCTCCCTTCCTTCAATCTACTTTTCTTTTTTCCCTTCCTTCCTTCCTTCCTTCCTTCCTTCCTTCCTTCCTTCCTTCCTTCCTTCCTTTCTTTCTTTCTTTTTCTCCCCTCCTTCAATCTTTTCTTTTTTCTTCCTTCCTTCCCTCCTTCCTTCCCTTTTCTTCTTCCTCCTGTTTTTCCTCCCTCCCTCCCTTTTTGTCCCTTCAATCTTTTTTTCCCTTCCTTCCTTTTTTCTCTTTCTTCCTCTTTTTCCTCCCTCCCGCCCTTCCTTTTTTTTCTCCCTTCCTTCAATCTTTTCTTTTTTTCCCCTTCCTTCCTTTTCCCTCCCCTCTTACCTCCCTCCCTCCTTTTCCTTTACTTTCCTTCCTTTCTTTTTCTCCCCTCTTTCAAACTCTCTTTCCTTCCCCTTTCTCCCTCCTTCCTTTTTCCTTCCTTCTTTTCTTTTTTCTCCCTCCCTTCAGTCTTTCCTTCCTTCCTTTCCTCCACTTCTCCCTCCTTCCTTCCTTTTCTTTTACTTTCCTTCCTTTCTTTTCCTCTTCTTTTTCAATCTCTCCTTCCTTCCCTTTTCTTTTTCCTTCCTTCCCTTTCTATTTCCTTCCTTCCTTCCTTCTTTCCTTTTCTCCCTCCCTTCAATCTTTTATTCCTTCCTCCCTTCCTACCTCCCTCCTTCCTTTTCCTTTACTTTCCTTCCTTTCTTTCCCTCCCCTCCTTCAACCTCTCCTTCCTTCCTTCCTTCCTTCCTTCCTTCCTTCCTTCCTTCCTTCGAATGGCACTTATCCCATTTATTCTCATTTTCAGGCCTGTGAGAACGGGAGAGGGGCCATCCTCTTATCGGTGGCCCGGGGAAAAGTCTCCGAAGGGATCGACTTTGGTGAGTCTCTCTCTCTCTTGCTTTCCATCTTCTTCCTTTGAAAATTGTGATGTTTCAGCATTTGCTGTTCTTCTGTATTATTATTATTATTATTATTATTCATTGTATGTCTCTAAACAAGGCCGGACTACAACTCCTAGCATTCTACACCATTATTATTATTATTATTATTATTATCATTATTAACCATTATGTGTCCCTCTAAACAAGGCTGGATACAACTCCCAGCATTTTGCACCCATTGCTATATTTGCTAAGGCTGCTGGGCGTTGAAGTATTGTATTCATATTCTTATTCTTAGTCATTGTATGACTCCCTAAAAAAGGCTGGACTATAGCTCCCAGCATTCTGCACCCATTGCTATATTTGCTAAGCCTGCTGATCATTGAAGTATATTATTATTATTATTATTATTATTATTATTGAAGTATATTATTATTATTATTATTATTAATAATAATAATAATAATTGTATGACCCTCTAAACAAGGCTGGACTACAACTCCCAGCATTCTACACCATTATTATTATTATTATTATTATTATTATTATTATTATTAACCATTGTGTGTCCCTGTAAACAACTCCCAGCAAACCTGGTTCTGGATGCAGAATGATGGGAGTTGAAATCCAGCCAAATCCCTGGGAAGGCTGGACTATAACTCCCAGCACTCTACACCATTATTATTATTATTATTATTATTATTATTATTATTAGCCATTGTGTGTCCCTGTAAACAACTCCCAGCAAGCCTGGTTCTGGATGCAGAATGATGGGAGTTCGAGTCCAGCCAAAGAGACGTGGCTCCTCTTTGACATTGACCAGTTCCACCCTTTTCTCCCTCCCAGTTCACCACTTCGGGAGGGCCGTGATCATGTTCGGCGTGCCGTACGTTTACACGCAGAGCCGCATCCTCAAGGTGAGCGACCTGGATCCCCGGGGTCAGTTGCACCCTCCGGGCTTGTTTACTTTGCCGTTTCCTTTCCTCTAAGGAGGGGTTTAATCCTGGCGGAGATTCCTGGGCCTTTGGCTCCTTGCAGCGGGCTGGACCGACTTCCGTAATCTCCTTCCAAGGATTAAGGAGCTTTTGGTGGCAGGGCGGCCTTGCAGAGCGGAGCCGAAAAGGCCCCGTCTGCTGCTCCTAAGATTGCATTCCTGGAGATTCTCTGGGATCTTGCAGTGGCCGGTGACCTGAATGGGTGGCTGTTACCACTGGTCACTGCTTTGAGTCTTGTATTTTTATTTATTACTAGCTTGGGGACCCGGCGCTGCCCGGGTAATTAGAGAAAGGCATTGTGTGGCAAAGTTGTTCTTTATCAGTTTTCAGTTAGTGAAGGTACTGCAAATCCCATCGTGCATGGTCCAGCCTCCTCCAAAAAGCAACAGGATGTAAAGTGGCTCATGGGGGCTCTGTGTGCCAAGTTTGGTCTTGATCAGTCATTTGATGAGGCTTGCAGTGGTCTCAGAAAGTGAGTTAAGGTACTGCAAGTCCCATCATCCATAGTCTGTTCTTCCCCAAACCTCACCAGAATGTTGAGTTGGCCATGGGAGCTCTCTGCGCCAAGTTTGGTCTTTATTGGTATTTGGATGTCGCTGTGGTTTCAGGAAGTGAGTGAAGGTACTGCAAGTCCCATCATCATTGTCTGTCCTCCTCCAAACTGAAACAGGATGTAGATAGGGTCATGGGGGCTCTGTGTGCCAAGTTTGGTCTTGATTGGTCATTAGATGAGGGTTGCAGCAATCTTTGGAAGGGAGTGGAGGTACTTGAAGTCCCATCATACATGGTCCACCCTCCTCCAAACTGCAGCAGGATGTAGAGTGGGTTATGAGGACTCTGTGTGCCAAGTTTGGTCGGTCTTTGTCATTGGATGAGGGTCGCAGTGCTTTCAGTAAGTGAGTGAAGGTACTGCAAGTCCCATCATCCATGGTCAACCCTCCTCCAAGCTGCAGCAGGATGGAGAGTGGGTCATGGGGGCTCTGATTGCCAAGTTTGGTTTTGATCAGTTATTGCATGAGGGTTGCAGCAGTCTCGGGAAGTGAGTGGAGGTACTTCAAGTCCCATCACTGTGGTCTATCCACCTCCAAACTGCACCAGGATGTAGAGTGGGTCTTGGAGCCTCTGTGTGCCAAGTTTGGTCTTTATCGGTCTTTGTTGGGGGCCACAGTGGTCTGTGGGAACCGAAGGGTTTGAAAGGACTACCAATCCCATAACCCGTTATCTGTCCACTCACAAATCGCACCAGGACGTAAAATGCATCATGGGGGTTTAGTCCAGTTTAGCCTAGATCCCATTTCAGCTGGGTTTGGTGGGGTGTGAGTGAGTGGTCTATCCTCCAACAAACCGCACTAGGATATAGAGTAGGTCATGGGGCCTTTGTGTGCCAAATTTGGTCGTGGTCCATTATTGTTTTGGGTTATGGTGCTCTCAGGAAGTGAGTTAAGGTACTGCAAGTCCCATCATCCATGGTCCATTCTTCATTAGGACATAAAGTGGGTCATGGGGGCTTTGTGTGTCAAGTTTGGTCCTGATCCGTCATTGGTTTGGGTCACAGCGGTCTCAGAAAGTGAGTGAAGGTACTCCAAATCCCATCATCCATGGTCCATCCTCCTCCAAACTGCACCAGGACATAAAGTGGGTCATGGGGGCTTTGTGTGTCAAGTTTGGTCCTGATCCGTCATTGGTTTGGGTTGCAGTGGTCTCAGGAAGTGAGTGAAGGTACTCCAAATCCCATCATCCATGGTCCATCCTTCTCCAAACTGCACCAGGGCATAAAGCGGGTCCATGGGGGTTTTATGTGGCAAATTTGGTCCTGATCTGCCATTGGTTTGGGTCACAGTGGTCTCAGGAATTGAGTGAAGGTACTACAAATCCCATCATCCATGGTCCATTCTTCTCCAAACTGCATGGGGGTCCATGGGGGTTTTATGTGGCAAATTTGGTCCTGATCTGCCATTGGTTTGGGTCACAGTGGTCTCAGGAATTGAGTGAAGGTACTACAAATCCCATCATCCATGGTCCATTCTTCTCCAAACTGTATTAGGACATAAAGTGGGTACATGGGGGTTTTATGTGGCAAATCCGGTCCTGATCCACCATTGGTTTGGGTCGCAGTGGTCTCAGGAAGTGAGTGAAGGTACTCCAAATCCCATCATCCATGGTCCATTCTTCTCCAAACTGCATTAGGACATAAAGTGGGTCCATGGGGGTTTTATGTGGCAAATCCGGTCCTGATCCACCATTGGTTTGGGTCGCAGTGGTCTCAGGAAGCGAGTGAAGGTACTCCAAATCCCATCATCCATGGTCCACCCTCCTCCAAACTGCACCAGGATATAAAGTGGGTCCATGGGGGTTTTATGTGGCAAATTTGGTCCTGATCCGCCATTGGTTTGGGTCGCAGTAGTCTCAGGAAGTGAGTGAAGGTACTTCAAATCCCATCATCCATGGTCCATCTGTTTCCAAACTGAACCAGGACATCAAGTGGGTCATGGGGGCTTTGTGTGCCAAGTTTGGTCCTGATCCGCCATTGATTTGGGTCGCAGTGGTCTCAAGAAGTGAGTGAACGTACTACAAACCCCATCATCCATGGTCCATTCTTCTCCAAACTGCATTAGGACATAAAGTGGGTCCATGGGGGTTTTATGTGGCAAATCCGGTCCTGATCCACGATTGGTTTGGGTCGCAGTGGTCTCAGGAAGTGAGTGACGGTACTCCAAATCCCATCATCCATGGATACCGGAACCTGTGGATACCGAGGACCGGTTGTACTGTTTGCTCTCCTTCTTAGGCGCGCCTGGAGTACTTGAGGGACCAGTTCCAGATCCGGGAAAACGACTTCCTCACCTTCGACGCCATGCGCCATGCGGCCCAATGCGTGGGGCGCGCCATCCGGGGAAAGACCGACTACGGCCTGATGGTCTTTGCGGACAAGGTGGGAGGAAGCTCAGGGCGAGAGGACAGCCTTGGAAAGCTGTGTGTGTGTGTGTTTATGTATATGTGTATATATGTGTATGTGTGTGTGTGTAGGAGGGAGAGAGAGAAAATCCTAGCGTTGGAAGGGGACCCCCAAAGGCCATCTAGTCCTTCCTGACTTCCTTCCTTCCTTCCTTCTTCCTGTCCTTCCCTCCATCTTTCCTTCCTTATTTCTCTTTTCTTCCTTTTTTCTTTCTTCCTTTTCTTTCCTTCATTCTTCCCTCTCCCTCCCTCCTTCCTTCTTTTTTCTCTCTCCTTCCTTCCTTCCTTCCTTCCTTCCTTCCTTCCTTCCTTCCTTCCTTCCTTCCTTCCTTCCTTCCTTCTTTTCTTCCTGCCTTCCTTCCTTCCTTCTTTCTTTCTTTCCTTCCTTCTTTCCTTCCCTCCGTCTTTCCTTCCTTCCTTCATTTCTCTTTCCTTCCTTTTTTCTTCCTTTTCTTTACTTCATTCTTCCCTCTCCCTCCTTCCTTCCTTTCTTTTTCTTTCTTTCCTTCTTTCTGTCTTTCCTTCCTTCCTTATTTCTCTTTCCTTCCCTTTTTCTTTCTTCCTTTTCCTTCCTTCATTCTTCCCTCTCCCTCCCTCCCTCCTTCCTTTTTTCTCTCCTTCCTTCCTTCCTTCCTTCCTTCCTTCCTTCCTTCCTTCCTTCTTTCTTTCTTTCCTTTCCTGCCACATGTGCAGATCCAAGTGGGTGGCTTTTTGCAGCTGGGTGGTGGTAACTTAGTCAGTGCCTATTGTTTTTAAGTGCAGGCCAAGGTCTTTAGGCACTGCACCTAGTTTGCACTCAGTTTGCCCATCACCACTGGGACCACCTTGTCAGGAGTGAATTTCTGACGGCATGAATATATCCATTTCAAAGCAAAAACGGCTTGTGAGTGGTTATTTAATATTGTTATATAGATCCTACAGTCTGACACACCTTGACTGCTCTATTATTATTATTATTATTATTATTATTATTATTATTAATAATAATAATAATAAGGCCATCTAATCCAATCCCAGCCTTTCCAGGCAGGAAGACACCATCCGATCCCTCTGGGCAGATAGCCATCCATCCAGCTTCTTGTTTAGTACATATCTAGAGAAGGGGAATCCACCAAACTCCAAAGCAATCTCTATCCCGCTAAGGCTGTTTGTATCCTGCTAGAGTTGGAAGGGACCCCCAAAGGCCATCCAGTCCAACCCCTTTCAGTGTTAAAGGAGGACACCATTCGATCCCTCCCAGCAGATGGCCAACCCGCTATGACACTGGTTGTTTTCCCGACAGCGCTTCGCCCGAGCCGACAAGCGCGGCAAGCTTCCCCGCTGGATCCAGGAGCACATCACGGACGCCAACCTCAACCTGACACTGGACGAGGCCGTGCAAGTCGCCAAGTACTTCCTGCGACAGATGGCCCAGCCCTTCCGGAAGGTGAGGCCGAGAGAGTGGCACCTGTCAATCTCAATGCAGCATGTTGTAAAATCCATTCTGAACCATTTAACATAGTAAGATTAATAATAATAATAATAATAACAACAACAACAACAACATCCCACAACAACAACAACAACATCCCAGTAATAATAATATATCCCTATAATATATCCCAATACTAATACTAATAAAATAATAATAATAATAATAATAGCATCCCAGTAATAATCATATATCCCAATAATATATCCCAATACTAATACTAATAAAATAATAATAATAATAATAACATCCCAGTAATAATAATACATCCCAATAATATATCCCAATACTAATACTAATAAAATAATAATAACATCCTAGTAATAATAATATATCCCAAAAATATATCCCAATACTAATACTACTAAAATAATAATAATATCCCAGTAATAATAATACATCCCAATAATATATCCCAATACTAATACTAATAAATAATAATAATAATAACATCCTAGTAATAATAATATATCCCAATAATATATCCCAATACTAATACTAATAAAATAATAATAATAGCAGCATCCCAGTAATAATAATATATCCCAATAATATATCCCAATACTAGTACTAATAAAATAATAATAATAGCAACATCCCAGTAATAATAATACATCCCAATAATATATCCCAATACTAATACTAATAAAATAATAATAATATCCCAGTAATAATAATACATCCCAATAATATATCCCAATACTAATAAAATAATAATAACATCCCTGTAGTAATAATATCCCAATTATATATCACAATACTAATACTAATAAAATAATATCCCAGTAATAATAATGCATCCCAATAATATATCCCAATACTAATACTAATAAAATAATAATAACATCCCAGTAATAATAATATATCTCAATACTAATACTAATAAAATAATAATAATATCCCAGTAATAATAATACATCCCAAAAATATATCCTAATACTAATAAAATAATAATAATAACAACATCCCAGTAGTAATAATATCCCAATTATATATCATAATACTAATACTAATAAAATAATAATATCCCAGTAATAATAATATATCCCAATACTAATACTAATAAAATAATAATAACAACATCCCAGTAATAATAATACATCCTAATAATATATTCCAGTACTAATACTAAAATAATAATAATAATAACAATAATAATAACAATAATAATAACAATAATAACATCCTAGTAATAATAATATATCCCAATAATATATCCCAATACTAATACTAATAAAATAATACTAATACTAATAACATCCCAGTAATAAAAACCTGTGTTTTGCTCCTTTTCCATCAGGAAGACCAGCTGGGCCTTTCGCTGCTGACTTTCGAGCAGCTGCAGTCGGAGGAGACGCTGCGCAAAGTGCAAGAGATCGCGCACCAAGTGTGAGGCCAGCTTGGGGAAAAAGGCACCTAGAACCAAGGAATCTGGGTTCTAGATTCAGAGGAACACCAAGGAATCTAGAACATGGAACTGAGGAAATGTTGGTTCTAGATTCATACGAGTTTTCAGTTGGAGTCAGAACCTAGAACCCAGATTCGGTGGTTCTAGATTCAAAGGAGAACCCGCACCATCTGCAGGGCGAATGATGCTGCATTTTCTCAATTGGTAGCAAGCAGAAGTGTGTTGGAACATTTCTTTTTTTTTTTTTGCACTGACTTTGGACTCTTCATTTTGGAACATGGTTTCGGATTTTGTATTAAAGGGATTTGCAATTTTTTTTGAGCAACCAAAGTGTCTCCCTTCTTACTGTGATGGAGAATGTGAGCGTCTAGCACCTTGCTGCACGCATGTCTTAAGAGGCATTGCATTACTAGTTCTAACTATATGGGTTTTGCCATTGTTATGTTTTGTTATGGAGGTGTGAAAGCAGAGGTTGGATGTCCGTCTGTCAGGAGGGATTCAATTGTGTCTTCTGTCAGACAGAATTGGACTGGACTGGATGACCTTTGGGGGTCCCTTCCAACTCTAGGATTGCCTATGTATATATGTATGTACGTACGTATGTATGTATGTATTTCTTAGGGGTTGGGCTCCTCTCAATTCTAGGATTCTATATCTGTGTTTTTAAGGGGATGGAGTAGATGACCTTTGGGGATCCCTTCCAACTCTAGAATTATCTATCTGTATGTATGTATTTCTTAGGGGTTGGACTCCCCCCAACTCAGGGATTCTATATCTATGTATTTCTTGGGGGATGGATTGGGTGACCTTTGGAGATCCCTTCCAACTCTAGGATTATATATCTATCTATCATCCATCTATCTGGACTGGATGTCCTTTATGAGTTCCTCCCAACTCTAGGATTCCATACCTATCTATCTAACAAGTTATCTATGTATTGTTGAGGATGGACTGGATGACCTTTGAGGATCCCTTCCAACCTTAGGATTATCTATCTTAAGTATCTGTGTATCTATGAATTTCTTAGGGGTTGGACTCCTCAAAACTCTAGGATTCTATATCTATGTATTTCTTGGGGGATGGACTGGGTGACCTTTGGGGATCCCCCCCCAACTCTAAGATTCTCTATCTATCTATTCTTTGAAGGTTGGACTGGATGACCTTTGGGGGTCCCCCCCAACTCTAAGATTCTCTATCTATCTATTCTTTGCAGGTTGGACTGGATGACCTTTGGGGGTCCCTCCCATCTCTAGGATTCTCTATCTATCTATGTATTCTTTGGAGGTTGGACTGGATGACCTTTGGGGGTCCCTCCCAACTCTAGGATTCTCTATCTATCTATGTATTCTTTGGAGCTTTAACTGGATGACCTTTGGGGGTTCCTCCCAACTCTAGGATTCTCTATCTATCTATCTATCTATTCTTTGAAGGTTTGACTGGATGACCTTTGGGGGTCCCTCCCAACTCTAGGATCCTCTATGTATTCTTTGGAGGTTGGACTGGATGACCTTTAGGGGTCCCTCCCAACTCTAGGATTCTCTATCATTGTATATATGTATCTATCTATGAGAAGATTCCAAATGTTAGACAGTATATATATATAGAGATATATTTTATTGAGGGATTAGTCGAGGGAGGGGTGGGGGTCCCTGATGCATAAATAAGAAGAATAAATAGGAGGTCCTCCTGGGGCGCAAGGGGCCTGATCCTGCTGCTCAAAAAAGAGTTTTAAGGCAGTCGAGAGTGTTCTTGTGCTGCTTTTCTTTTCCTGAGAAAGTAAGAATAGCCTCCGGCCTCGGTGCTGGCTTTCCTCGCAGGGCGGGCGGGCAGGAGTGACCGTCTCTGCCCTGTTTGTTGCAAAGGAAGCAAGGCCAGGCTCCGTTCCGGGCGAAAGAGGAACGACTTTGGTCCGGCCTCAGGCGGAGAAGGTTTGGGGGTCAGCGCCGGTGCTGCATCCTAAGTGGAACTGCTATGCGGAAGGTCCTGAGTGCTGGAGCTCAAGCTTCTTGTACTGGTCAAGGGGCTGCGGGGCTGCTGGACGAGAGAAAAACACACAAGTTGGATGGCCTCTTCAAAATTCAGGGGTGCATCATATCCGTGTAATACGGTAATCTTTTTTGTTAGGAATACCCTATTTATTCAAAGCTAACGCTCACTTTTGGGGGGCTACATGACCTCCCCAAAATTAAGGGGTGCATCATATCCACGGAATACGGTAATCTTAGTGCTGAGCCAAAGCAAAAGCTGCAGGAGCTCCTCATTTAATTGCACCAACTCAATGCTATGCAATTGTGGGATTTGTAGTTAAAGCTGCAAGAGCTCCTCTGCCAGGGGAATCAGCTCATTTAATTGCACCAACTCAATGCTATGCAATTGTGGGATTTGTAGTTTGGTGTTGGCATCTGCATCCTTCAGCTTGAGGCCTTGCAAAAGTACAGCCCTCAGGACTCCATAGAATTGAACCATAAACATAATAATAATAATAACAATAAGCCCTTGCAAAACTACAGTCCCCAGCACTGCATAGCATTGAACCATAATAGTAATAGTAATAATAATAATAATAATAATAATAATAATCTTAATAAACATAAACATAACAATAAGCCCTTGCAAAACTACAGTCCCCAGGACTGCGTAGCATTGAACACCATAAACATAAAACATAATAATCATAATAATAATCTTAATCTTAATAAACATAAACATAATAAGCCCTTGCAAAACTACAGTACCCAGGACTGCATAGCATTGAACCATAATAGTAATAATAATAATAATAATAATAATAATAAACATAACAATAAGCCCTTGCAAAACTACAGTCCCCAGCACTGCATAGCATTGAACCATAAACGTAATAATAGTAATAATAATGTCTTAATAAACATAATAGTAAACATAATAATAATATAAACATAAGCATAATAAACATGATAGTAAACATAATAATCTTAATCATAATAATAATAACAGTAGTAGTAATAAACTCTTGCAAAACTACAGCCCCCAGGACTGCAATCATTGAACCATAACCATAATAATACTAATAAACATAAGCGTATTAAAAATAATAGTAAACATAATAGTAATAATAATAATAATAAGTTCTTGCAAAATTACAGCCCCTAGGACTGCATAGCGTTGAACCATAAGCATAATAATAAACATAAACATCATAATAAACATAATAGTAATAATAATAGTAAACATAATAGTAATAATAAGCCATTGCAAAACTACAGCCCCCAGGACTCCATAGCATTGAACCATAAATATAAAACAATAATAATAATAATCATCATCATCTTAATAAACATAAACATAATAATAAGCCCTTGCAAAACCACAGTCCCCAGGACTGCATAGTATTGAACCATAAACATAATAATTATAATAATAAACATAAACATAATAATAATAATAATAATAATAATAAGCCATTGCAAAACTACATCCCCCAGGACTGCATAGCATTGAACCATAACCATAAACATAATAATAATAATAATAATAATAATAATAAGCCATTGCAAAACTACATCCCCCAGGACTGCATAGCACTGAACCATAACCATAAACATAATAATAATAATAATAATAAACATAAGCATATTAAACATAATAGTAAACATAATAATAATAATAATAATAATAATAATCTCTTGCAAAACTACAGCCCACAGAAATGCATAGCATTGAACCATAAACATAATAATAAAATAAACATAAGCATAATAAACATGATAGTAAACATAATAATAATAATAATAATAATAATAATAATAATAATAATCTCTTGCAAAACTACAACCCCCAGGACTGTATAGCATTGAACCATAAACATAAATATAATAATAAAATAAACATAAGCATAATAAACATGATAGTAAACATAATAATAATAATAATAATAATAATCTCTTGCAAAACTACAGCCCCCAAGACTGCATAGCATTGACCCATAAACATAACAATAATAATATAATAAACATAATAAACATAACAGTAAACATAATAGTAATAATAATAATAAGTTCTTGCAAAATGACAGCCCCCCCAGGACTGCATAGCATTGAATCATAAATATAAATATAAACATAATAATAATGATATAAACAATAAACATAAGCATAATAAACTTAACAGTAATAATAGTAATAATAATAATAAGTTCTTGCAAAACTACAGCCTCCAGGACGCCATAGCACAGAACCATAAACATAAATATAATAATAATAAAATAAATAACATAAGAAACATAATAATAGTAAACATAATAATAATAACAACTAAGGCAATGCAAGTGGATCTGTTCTGCAGCATAGATGCACCCCAACGTTTTCTTTTCCATCCCTGGAAGTTTTGCTGTTCTTATGTCAGAAGGGGGTTGGACTGGATGGCCTTCGGAGGTCCCTTCCCACATTAGGATTCTAGGATTCCTATGCCTGCAAGTTGGGGGTTGGACTGGATGATCTTTGGAGGGTCCCTTCCCACACTAAGATTCTATGATTCCTGCAAGTGGGGGGCTTTTGACTTACGGTTGGAGATGCCGCGAGGGGTCTTTCGCCAACATGCAGCACATTCAGGGAGGTGGCGCGCTTCATCCTGCCGAAAACAAAATAAAAGAACACGTATATAATCCTATAACAGGATTTCCCCCCAAAACAACGTTTTTTGCAGTTTAATTAACTTTCCTCATGCTTCCTCGTGCTTTTTATGATAGAGCTAATTAGGAAATGACATTTATAACCCAGGAACCCAGGGGTCAGGCTAGATGCCCTTTGGGGGTCCCTTCCCGTGGAGTCTCCTTCTCTGGAGGCTTTTGAATTGAGGCTGGATGGCCATCAGCTGGGAGGGTTTTGACTGTGCCTCCCTGCCTGGCTGAAACAGGTTGGACTAGATGCCCTTTGGGGGTCCCTTCCCATGGAGTCTCCTTCTCTGGAGGCTTTTGAATTGAGGCTGGATGGCCATCTGCTGGGAGGGCTGTGACTGCCTCCCTGCCTGGCTGAAAGGGGTCAGACTAGATGCCCTTTGGGGGTCCCTTCCAGTGGAGTCTCCTTCTCTGGAGGCTTCTGAATTGAGGCTGGATGGCCATCTGCTGGGAGGGCTTTGACTGTGCCTCCCTGCCTGACTGAAAGGGGTTGGACTAGATGCCCTTTGGGGGTCCCTTCCCGTGGAGTCTCCTTCTCTGTAGGCTTTTGAATTGAGGCTGGATGGCCATCTGCCGGGAGGGCTTTGACTGTGTCTTCCGGCCTGGCTGAAAGGGGTTGGACTAGATGCCCTTTGGGGGTCCCTTGCAGTGGAGGCTTTTGAACTGAGGCTGGATGCCCATCTGCTGGGAGGGCTCTGATTGTGTCTTCCTGCCTGGCTGAAAGGGGTTGGACTAGATGCCCTTTGGGGGTCCCTTCCAGTGGAGGCTTTTGAACTGAGGCTGGATGCCCATCTGCTGGGAGGGCTCTGATTGTGTCTTCCTGCCTGGCTGAAAGGGGTTGGACTAGATGCCCTTTGGGGGTCCCTTCCAGAGTGGAGGCTTTTGAACTGAGGCTGGATGCCCATCTGCTGGGAGGGCTCCGATTGTGCCTTCCTGCCTGGCTGAAAGGGGTTGCACTAGATGCCCTTTGGGGGTCCCTTCTCCCTCTGCGTTACAGGCGACACACTTGGGGACTACATTACTTTGACTCTTGGGACATGTAGTTTCTAGTCACCACGTATCTCTGATTCCTTTCCAGTGGAAAACAATAGTTCTGTCCAAAAGACATTTGAACTCCGCTCTCCGGTGTCATGCAGTACATCAATACTGCTGGATTAACGACGTTTTTGGGTATCGAACGGCATTAAATTTACACCATGGATGCACCCGAAGTCAGAGAGTCTAATGCTCAAACTGCTACACCATGCTGGCTCCTAAATGCCATTTTGGATGCATTTAGAATTATTATTCTTTGCCAGGCTCTATTATAATTATTATTATTATTATTATTTTACTGACACAAAACTTCAGGATGTCACAGCAAACGAGAAATAATAACTATTATTATTATTATTATTATTATTATTATTATTATTATTGGCCATGCTATGCAATCATGGGATTTGTAGCTTAGTGGTGCATCCACATCCTTTGGCAGTGAAGGCTTAAGACCTCACAAAACTATTATTATTATTATTATTATTATTGACCATGCATGGGTCCATGCAATGCAATCCTGGGATTTGTAGCTTGATGATGCATCTGCATCCTTTGGCAGCAAAACTATAAATAATAACTGTTATAATAATAATAATAATAATAATAATAATAATAATTTAGCTATGCAATCATGAGATTTGTAGTTTTGTGAGCAATCTGCATCATTTGGCAGCAAAGGTTCAAGGCCTTGAAAAACTATTATTATTATTATTATTATTATTATTATTATTTAATTGACATGCATGGGTCCATGCTATGCAATCCTGGAATTTGTAGTTTGTTGGTGCCTCAACACCCTTTGGCAGCAAAGGCTCAAGACTTTGTCTAATAATAATAATAATAATAATAATAATTATTATTATTATTATTATTATTATTATTTAATGTCCATGCATGGCTTCCTGCTATGCAATCCTGAGATTTGTAGTTTGTTGGTGCCTCAACATCCTTTTGCAGCGAAGGCTCAAGACCTTGTCATAATAATAATAATAATAATAATAATTATTATTATTATTATTATTATTATTATTATTGGCCATGCATGGGTCCATGCTATGCAATCCTGGAATTTGTAGTTTGGTGTGCCATCTGCATCTGTTGGTAGTAAAGGTGCAAGACCTTGCAAAACTATTATTATTATTATTATTATTATTATTATTAAATATCCATGCATGGCTCCCTTCTATGCAATCCTGGAATTTGTAGTTTGGTGTGCCATTTGCATCTGTTGGTAGCAAAGGTGCAAGACCTTGCAAAACTATTATTATTATTATTATTATTATTATTATTATTATTATTATTATTATTTAATGTCCATGCATGGCTTCCTGCTATGCAATCCTGAGATTTGTAGTTTGTTGGTGCCTCAACATCCTTTTGCAGCGAAGGCTCAAGACCTTGTCATAATAATAATAATAATAATAATAATAATAATTATTATTATTATTATTATTATTGGCCATGCATGGGTCCATGCTATGCAATCCTGGAATTTGTAGTTTGGTGTGCCATCTGCATCTGTTGGTAGTAAAGGTGCAAGACCTTGCAAAACTATTATTATTATTATTATTATTATTATTATTATTATTATTATTAAATATCCATGCATGGCTCCCTTCTATGCAATCCTGGAATTTGTAGTTTGGTGTGCCATTTGCATCTGTTGGTAGCAAAGGTGCAAGACCTTGCAAAACTATTATTATTATTATTATTATTATTATTATTTAATGTCCATGCATGGCTTCCTGCTATGCAATCCTGAGATTTGTAGTTTGTTGGTGCCTCAACATCCTTTTGCAGCGAAGGCTCAAGACCTTGTCATAATAATAATAATAATAATAATAATAATTATTATTATTATTATTATTATTATTATTGGCCATGCATGGGTCCATGCTATGCAATCCTGGAATTTGTAGTTTGGTGTGCCATCTGCATCTGTTGGTAGTAAAGGTGCAAGACCTTGCAAAACTATTATTATTATTATTATTATTATTATTATTAAATATCCATGCATGGCTCCCTTCTATGCAATCCTGGAATTTGTAGTTTGGTGTGCCATTTGCATCTGTTGGTAGCAAAGGTGCAAGACCTTGCAAAACTATTATTATTATTATTATTATTATTATTATTATTTAATGTCCATGCATGGCTTCCTGCTATGCAATCCTGAGATTTGTAGTTTGTTGGTGCCTCAACATCCTTTTGCAGCGAAGGCTCAAGACCTTGTCATAATAATAATAATAATAATAATTATTATTATTATTATTATTATTATTATTATTGGCCATGCATGGGTCCATGCTATGCAATCCTGGAATTTGTAGTTTGGTGTGCCATCTGCATCTGTTGGTAGTAAAGGTGCAAGACCTTGCAAAACTATTATTATTATTATTATTATTATTATTATTATTATTATTAAATATCCATGCATGGCTCCCTTCTATGCAATCCTGGAATTTGTAGTTTGGTGTGCCATTTGCATCTGTTGGTAGCAAAGGTGCAAGACCTTGCAAAACTATTATTATTATTATTATTATTATTATTATTATTATTATTTAATGTCCATGCATGGCTTCCTGCTATGCAATCCTGAGATTTGTAGTTTGTTGGTGCCTCAACATCCTTTTGCAGCGAAGGCTCAAGACCTTGTCATAATAATAATAATAATAATAATAATAATAATTATTATTATTATTATTATTATTATTATTGGCCATGCATGGGTCCATGCTATGCAATCCTGGAATTTGTAGTTTGGTGTGCCATCTGCATCTGTTGGTAGTAAAGGTGCAAGACCTTGCAAAACTATTATTATTATTATTATTATTATTATTATTATTAAATATCCATGCATGGCTCCCTTCTATGCAATCCTGGAATTTGTAGTTTGGTGTGCCATTTGCATCTGTTGGTAGCAAAGGTGCAAGACCTTGCAAAACTATTATTATTATTATTATTATTATTATTATTATTATTATTATTTAATGTCCATGCATGGCTTCCTGCTATGCAATCCTGAGATTTGTAGTTTGTTGGTGCCTCAACATCCTTTTGCAGCGAAGGCTCAAGACCTTGTCATAATAATAATAATAATAATAATTATTATTATTATTATTATTATTATTATTATTGGCCATGCATGGGTCCATGCTATGCAATCCTGGAATTTGTAGTTTGGTGTGCCATCTGCATCTGTTGGTAGTAAAGGTGCAAGACCTTGCAAAACTATTATTATTATTATTATTATTATTATTATTATTATTATTAAATATCCATGCATGGCTCCCTTCTATGCAATCCTGGAATTTGTAGTTTGGTGTGCCATTTGCATCTGTTGGTAGCAAAGGTGCAAGACCTTGCAAAACTATTATTATTATTATTATTATTATTATTATTATTATTATTTAATGTCCATGCATGGCTTCCTGCTATGCAATCCTGAGATTTGTAGTTTGTTGGTGCCTCAACATCCTTTTGCAGCGAAGGCTCAAGACCTTGTCATAATAATAATAATAATAATAATAATTATTATTATTATTATTATTATTATTATTGGCCATGCATGGGTCCATGCTATGCAATCCTGGAATTTGTAGTTTGGTGTGCCATCTGCATCTGTTGGTAGTAAAGGTGCAAGACCTTGCAAAACTATTATTATTATTATTATTATTATTATTATTATTATTAAATATCCATGCATGGCTCCCTTCTATGCAATCCTGGAATTTGTAGTTTGGTGTGCCATTTGCATCTGTTGGTAGCAAAGGTGCAAGACCTTGCAAAACTATTATTATTATTATTATTATTATTATTTAATGTCCATGCATGGCTTCCTGCTATGCAATCCTGAGATTTGTAGTTTGTTAGTGCCTCAACACCCTTTGGCAGTGAAGGCTCAAGACCTTGCCTAATAATAATTATAATTATTATAATTATTATTATTATTATTATTATTTAATGGCCAAGGCTCCATGCTATGCAATGGTGGGATTTGTAGTTTAGTGAGGCATCCACACTGGCAGAAAAGGCTGAAGATCTTACCTGATAATAATAATAATAATAATTATTATTATTATTATTATTATTATTATTGAATGGCCATGGCTCCATGCAATGGAGGGATTTGTAGTTTAGTGAGGCATCCACACTGGCAGAAAAGGCTGAAGATCTTACCTGATAATAATAATAATAATAATAATAATAATTATTATTATTATTATTATTATTATTATTGAATGGCCATGGCTCCATGCTATGCAATGCTGGGATTTGTAGTTTAGTGAGGCATCCACACTGGCAGAAAAGGCTGAAGATCTTGCCTGATAATAATAATAATAATAATTATTATTATTATTATTATTTAATGGCCAAGGCTCCATGCAATTCAATGGAGGGATTTGTAGTTTAGTGAGGCATCCACACTGGCAGAAAAAGCTCAAGATCTTGCCTGATAACATTAATAATAATAATAATAATAATAATAATAATGATAATAATAATAATAATAATAATTATTATTATTTAATGGCCATGGCTCCATGCTATGCAATGCTGGGATTTGTAGTTTAGTGAGGCATCCACACTGGCAGAAAAGGCTGAAGATCTTGCCTGATAATAATAATAATAATTATTATTATTATTATTATTATTATTATTATTATTATTATTATTTAATGGCCAAGGCTCCATGCAATTCAATGGAGGGATTTGTAGTTTAGTGAGGCATCCACACTGGCAGAAAAAGCTCAAGATTTTGCCTGATAACATTAATAATAATAATAATAATTATTATTATTATTATTATTTAATGGCCATGGCTCCATGCTATGCAATGCTGGGATTTGTAGTTTAGTGAGGCATCCACAGAAAAGGCTCAAGATCTTGTCATCCTCCATGAATCTACAGCATTGAACCATGGCAATTCAAGTGCATTCATTCTGCAGCATTGATGCACCCCAAGGTTTCCTTTTCTATTGGTGCCCAAACACTTATGTTTTCAAAGAAGGAATCCTAAGCAGGCGGCAACCGCAATGGCCAAATTGCAAAGCGTGCCCCTTTGACAGCTGTGCATTGCATTCGTCAGGGTTTTGCAAACAGAGGAATGCATTAGATTTGATGGCGCATGAGACTGAGGGGTCTATATAATTTTGGAAGAAGTGCCTGCTTACCCGGTGGCGGGGGGCACCCTCCGGACTCCGTCCCCTCTCAGCTTGGAGACCAGCTTCTCGCTGCCCCGCCGGAGGGATTCCCGGAAGCGTGAGAAGGAGCTGCTGCGCCGGAAGCTCCCCAAGGAGTCCTGGGAAAGAAGGAGAAAGGTTTCGGGATTTGCAAGACATGGAAGGATACAGGCTTTTGGATGGCCATCTGTCAGGAGAGATTTGATTGTGCCTTCCTGCTTGGCCCTTAGTTGCTCCTTCCAACTCTAGGGTTCCAAGGTCTACTTGCCACCTCCTCTCATTTTCCTCCTTGGATTAAGCACAAAATCCTTACTTTTAACAGTGAAACTGTCCTATTGCTTTGCAAAAGGCAAAACTTTCGGAATGCTTTGCAAAAGGAAAAACCGGTAAAACTGTCCCATTGCTTTGCAAAAGGTAAAACTGCCCAAAAGGTAAAACGGTACAATAAATAATGATAATAATAATAATGTAAAATTATACGATTTGCTTTGCAAAAGGCAAAACTGTCGCATAAATAAACACAATAATAATAATAATAATAATAATAATAATAATAATAATGGTAAAACTGTCTGATTGCCTTGCAAAAGGAAGAACTGTCCAATAAATAAATAAATAATAATAATAATAATAATAATGGTAAAACTGTCCAAATGCTTTGCAAAAGGTAACACTCTCATAAATAAACATTCTAATAATAATAATAATAATAATAATAATAATAATAATAATGGTAAAACTGTCTGATTGCCTTGCAAAAGGAAGAACTGTCCAATTGCTTTGCTAAAGGTAAAACTCTGATAAATAAACATTTTAATAATAATAATAATAAATTTAAAACAGTCTGATTGCCTTGCAAAAGGTAGAACTTTCCAATAAATAAATACAATAATAGTAATAATAATAATAATAATAATAATAATAATAATAATAATGGTGTAACTGTCCAATTGCTTTGCAAAAAGTAAAACTCTGATAAATAAACATAATAATAATAATAATAATAATAATAATAATGCTTGGAAAGTGTTCGACTTGTGATTTTGTGATACGAAATCCAGCATATAGATCTCGTTTGCTGTGACATACTGTGCTTTGGTGTCAATAATAATAATAATAATGTAAAACTCTGATTGCTTTGCAAAAGATAAATCTGACCCACCGCTTTGCAAAAAATGGGGCAAAAAGAGATTCACTCCACTCCACCATTGGCTCCCCATCCTCAGGGTAGCGGACGTATATTGGATCCTTTTGTGCCTGCATTTCTTTATTATTTTAATTTTAAATATATGGGTGTGTGTATGTATATGTATGTATATAGAGAGAGGGGAGGAGGTAGGCAGAAGTGGAAACGAGAACGAAGAGGAGAAAGAAAGAAAGGAGAGAAAGAGGAATTGTGGGAGTTGTAGTCCAAAACACCTGGAAGGGAGAGCCGAAGTTGGCCCAGGCCTGCTATAGAATGAATGCAGTTTGGCACCACTTGGGACTGCCGCAGCTCAATGCTACGGAATACTGGGAGTTGTAGTTCGCAGTGTCTGTCACCAGTCCTTGCAAAACTACATCTCCCAGGATCAGATTGCATTGAGCCATGGCAGCTTAACTGGTGCCGAACTGTGTTAATTTCATAGTGGAGGTTGTTATATTTATTATTATTATTATTATTATTATTATTATTATTATTATTATGTCCATTTGTTGTTTATTTGTTTAGGTTTATTTGTTTATTTATGTTTGTTTAAACATAAATAAATAAACATAAACAAACATAATAAATAAATAAACATCACAGTAATAGCAATAATAACAATATGGCAGTGCTGTGTTAATTCCACAGTGGAATTAACTATTTAGTGGAATTATTTATTTATTATTATTATTTATATTTATTTATGTTTATTTGTTTATTTACATTTAAATACACATAAATAAACAAATAAACATAAATAAGAAGTGTGCCGCAAAGGAAATGCCTGGCCTCATCAGTGCTTGGTGTCCCACAAATGGTCCCGGACCGTACCTGGCTCAGGTGCAAGCTCCCTCCGGTGCCCCACCTGTTCTCGTCTGGAAGAAATCAGGAGAAAGGACGAATGAGGCCAAGGCCCCCGATGCCCGAAGGGGAGCCCGCCCCTCCTTGCCCTGGGGCTCTTTCGGGGCGAGCGGGCGCTCTCGTTTACCGTTCCGGGCGGAGGTGAGTTCCGCGTCCTGCGAAGACAGGATCTCCTTGTAGAGCTCCTCGGCCTGCTGGTACTTGCCTTGCTTCAGGTAGGAAGACGCCTGGCGCCCAGGTGGGAAGGAAAAGGCAACGTTAGCATGGCGAAGGTGTGTCCAGGTAGGATGAATGCCATCTGACATCTCTTGGGCTGCCACGGCTCCAGGCTATCGGTTCCTGGAAGTTGTAGTTCCCCAAGGTCTTCCCTGCCAAAGAGCCCTGGAGCCCCACCAAACTACAAATCCCAGGACTCCATAGCAATGTAAGGTAAGAGGGGCGGATAAGACATTATTATTATTATTATTAATAATAATAATAATAATAATACAAATAATGTGTATTATTATTATTATTATTAAGACACATTATTAAGACACATTAATAATAATTAATAATAATAATAATGTCTTGCCCGCCCCTCTTACCTTACATTGCTATGGAGTCCTGGGATTTGTAGTTATTGTAGTTATTATTAATAATAATAATATTAATAATACACATTAATAATAATAATAATGTGTCTTAAGACCTGCCTATGACATTATTATTATTATGTCTTAATTAATATTATTACTAATAATACACATTAATATTATTAATAATAATATAATACACATTATTAAAAATAATAATATTAATAATACACATTATTAAGACACATTAATAATAATAATAATGTGTCTTAAACCCTGCCTCTGACATTATTATTATGATGTCTTAATTAATATTATTATTATTAATAATATTATTAATAATGCAAATTATTAAGACACATTAATAATAATAATAATAATAATAATGTGTCTTAAGCCCTGCCTATGACATTATTGTCTTAATTAATATTATTATTAATAATACACATTATTATGACACATTATTAATAATAATAATAATAATAATAATAATGTGTCTTAAGCCCTGCCTATGACATTATTGTCTTAATTAATATTATTATTAATAATACACATTATTATGACACATTATTATTAATAATAATAATAATAATAATAATAATAATAATGTGTCTTAAGCCCTGCCTATGACATTATTGTCTTAATTAATATTATTATTAATAATACACATTATTATGACACATTATTAATAATAATAATAATAATAATGTGTCTTAAGCCCTGCCTATGACATTATTGTCTTAATTAATATTATTATTAATAATACACATTATTATGACACATTATTAATAATAATAATAATAATAATAATAATAATGTGTCTTAAGCCCTGCCTATGACATTATTGTCTTAATTAATATTATTATTAATAATACACATTATTATGACACATTAATAATAATAATAATAATGTGTCTTAAGCCCTGCCTATGACCTTATTATTGTCTTAATTAATATTATTATTAATAATACACATTATTAAGACACATTAATAATAATAATAATAATATGTCTTAAGCCCTGCCTATGACATTATTATTATGACTTAATTAATATTATTATTAATAATACCCATTATTAGTAATAATGGTTATTATTAATAATAATGTGTGTTATTAATAATATTATTAATAATACACATTATTAAGACACATTAATAATAATAATAATGTGTCTTAAGCCTTGCCTATGACATTATTATTATGTCTTAATTAATATTATTATTAATAATACCCGTTATTAATAATGTGTAGTAGTATTATTATTAACATTATTAATAATATAACACATCATTATTATTAATAATATTAATAATTATACACATTATTAAGACACATTAATAATATTATTATGATGTCTTAATTAATATTATTATTAATAATACCCATTATTATTATTATCATTATGGTTATTATTATTATTATTATTATTAATAATAATAATGTGTATTATTAATCATATTATTAATAATACACATTATTAAGACACATTAATAACAACAACAATAATAATAATAATGTGTCTTAAGCCCTGCCTATGACATTATTATTATTATCATTATTATTATTGTCTTAATTATTTTATTGACTTAATAATAATAATAATAATAATTAATTGTCTTAATTAATATTATTATTGTCTTAATTATTATTATTAATAATAATAATATTAATAATAATAATACACATAATAATACCTCGAAGATCATCTGGACCAACCCTATTCAGACCCAATCAAAGCCCTCCCGACAGATGGCCATCTACGCAACAGGTTCCTGGCCAATCAACGCCAGGAGAC
Source organism: Anolis sagrei (assembly GCF_037176765.1). Taxonomy (NCBI): domain Eukaryota; kingdom Metazoa; phylum Chordata; class Lepidosauria; order Squamata; family Anolidae; genus Anolis; species Anolis sagrei. The sequence continues at coordinate 106,597,105 of NC_090034.1, forward strand.
CCTGGGAGTTGTAGTTTACCAGGTTGTTCTTGGTCTTGGCGACATTGGGGTCGTCGGGGCCGAGTCGGATCTGGTAGATGCGCAGTGCGCGCTGGTAGTACTGCTCCACTTCGTCGAACTTGCCCTGGTTCTGGCACAAGAGAGCCAAGTTGTTGAGCTGCTTGGCCACGTCGGGGTGGTCCGTGCCCAAGACCTGTCGTCAAACAACACAGAAGGGTTATTAAGGGGTACGCCTACGCTATACAACACGCGTGGGCCAACTTGGGCCCTCCCCTCCAGGTGTTTTGGACTACAACTCCCACAATTCCTAACAGCCAGTAGGCTGTTAGGAATTGTGGGAGTTGTAGTCCAAAACACCTGGAGGGGAGGGCCCAAGTTGGCCCAGGCCTGTTATAGAATGAATGCAGTTTGGCACTGTAAATAAACAAATAAACACTAACAAATTAACAATAAATGGTAATAATAATATATAAACATAACAATAACAGTAATAATAACAATAACAACATTGCATTTAGAAAAATGGATGCCAGGGGGAGAAAAATCGTTCTCGAACGCAATCTGCAAGATATTTTGCAAAATCACTTTACCTATGTTCAGTAGTTGTTGATTTATGTTTATTTGTGTTTGTTTAAACATAAACAAACAAATAAACATAAACAAACAAACAATAACAACAATAACATCATTAACAACATTGCAATCAGAAAAACGGATGCAAGGGGGAGAAAAATCGTTCTCGAACGCAATCTGCAAGCTATTTTGCAAAATCACTATACTTATGTTCGTTTGTTGTTTATTTGTTTATTTATGTTTATTTAAATATAAGTAAACAAACATAAACAAATAAACAATAAATGATACCGATAATACTAATAATAAACATAACAATAACAGTAATAATAACAATAACAACATTGCAATTAGAAAAATGGATGCAAGGGGGAAAAATCGTTCTCGAACACAATCTGCAACAGTAATAATAACAATAACAACATTGCAATTAGAAAAATGGATGCAAGGGGGAGAAAAAATCGTTCTCGAATGCAATCTGGAAGCTATTTTGCAAAATGGCTTTACCTTTTCCCGGATCTCCAGGGCCCTTTTGCACAGCGGCTCGGCTTCCTTATACTTTCCCCTTTTGCCATAGAGGACGGCCAAGTTGTTCAAGGTGGCAGCCACCTGCAAGAAATACGTCTTTCCTTACTCATGGGTCTGATCCTGAGTGCTAGATAGCCTTGCAAACACATGCATGCGCAAGATCAAAGGCTCAAAGGTTGGAAAGAGACCCTCAAAGGTCAGCTAGTCCAACCCCCTTCTGAAAAGCAGGACAGCACCATTCGTCCCCTCCCAACAGATGACCATCCAGCCTCTGCATAATAATAATAATAATAATAATAATAATAATAATAATAATAGAATCCTAGAGTTGGAAGAGACCCCCAAAGATCATCTAGTCAAACCCCCTTCTGCCGGGTAGGATGACACAATCAAAATTCTCCTGACAGATGGCCATCTGGTTTGCTGTGAGTTTTTCGGGCTGTATGGCCATGTTCCGGTGGCATTTTCTTCTGGTGTTTCACCTGCATCTGTGGCTAATAGCATCTTCAGAGGTTCTGTTGCCAATGATGCAACTGGAGAGTCTATATACACACACACACACACATACATACACACACACCCCTGTAGAATAATGTCCATAGTGGGAGAAAGAACCCTTGTCTGTTTAAACTAAGTGTGAATGTTGCAATTAGTAAGTTTGAATAACACTGAGTATCCATGAAGCTGCAAAGTCAATCAGTGAGGGTCTCTGCATAGAGGTAGCCTGGCCTTTGTTGCCTGGAGGCATGTCCATGGTAGGAGAAAGAATCCTTGTCTGTTTGAAGCAAGTGTGAATGTTGCAAAGCAAGCTTCAAACACACAAGGATTTTTTCTCCCACCTGAGACATTATTCCACAGATAGATGGATATACACTCCACTTGCTTCACTGCCAACAGAACTTCCAAGGATGCCATTCCGAGGTGTTCGGCTTGTTAAATCCCTTTCATATGGACTTCCAAATGCGGTCCAACCAAAACAGGTAAAAGTGGGGATAGGAATCCCATCCATCTCTAGAGACTAGACTCATATTGTTGTGACTTAGCTTGACTCTGAGTCTGAAGCTGAGCTCTTTGGTCCTTCTGAGCCAGAATTCCTACAGGATGATGAGGAGGAGGATGATGATGGGTTACAGATTTCTGTACATGCTTCAGCCTGCGTGTGAACCTGAACCTGATTCTCTGATTGTATTTCCTGATGCAACTGAACAGGCTACTGAACATGTTTTTCCCCCTGATGGTTTGGAAACTGTTGATTCTGAGGTCAGTGGCTTGGGAAGTGAAACTACGCATCCTGTTGGGAATGTTTCAGAATCAAGCGGTGATAGCTCTCTTTTTTTTAATGAGGATAGAAAAGGACAGATTTGGAAAAACAGGAGTGAATCGCAGAGTCTGCGAAGGTCAAGCAGATTAAAGGAAAGGGAGGCACAGGCTTCAAAGCCTGGAGGCATGTCCCGAAACAGTTTCTTTAGTTTTAAGTGTCTCTCCCCGGGCTGTCTCGTTAGATCAAGCATCGTTTAGACCAGTGGTTCTCAACCTTCCTAATGCCGTGACCCCTTAATACAGTTCCTCATGTTGTGGTGACCCCCAACCATAACATTATTTTCGTTGCTACTTTATAATAGTAATTTTGCTACTGTTATGAATCGTAATGTAAATATCTGATATGCAGGATGTATTTCCAGTCACTGGACCAAATTTGGCACAAATACCCAATACACCCAAATCTGAATACTGGTGGGGTTGGGGGTGATTGTCATTTGGTAATGCTGGAGTTGCTGGGATTTATAGTTTACCTTAAATCAAAGAGCCTTCTGAACTCCACCAATGATGGAATTGAATCAAACTTGGCACACAGAATTCCCGTGACCAAGAGAAAATACTGGGAAGGTCTGGTGGACATTGACCTTGAGTTTTTGGAGTTGTAGTTCACCTACATCCAGAGAACACTGTGGACTCAAGCAATGATGGATCTGGATCAAACTTGGCACAAATACTCAATATGCCCATATGGGAACACTGCTAAAGTTTGGAGAAAATAGACCTTGCCATTTGGAAGTTGTAATGGTTGGGATTTATAGTTCACCCACAATGAAATAGCATTCTGAACCCCACCAACGATAGAATTGGACCACACAAACTTTCCACACAGAACCCCTATGACCAACAGAAAATACTATGTTTTCTGATGGTCTTTGGCGACCCCTCCAACACCCCTCTGCGACCCCCTCAGGGGTCCCGACCCCCAGGTTGAGAAACACTGGTTTAGATTGAGGCAATGCCTTGGCAGATTTCCCGTTTCCCATGGCCTGCATTCCCAGAGGCTTCTAGTTTCCAAGTACGGTTAGTGAAATGCTAACAGGTTCCAGGTTTTTATAGTGTTACTTTTGGAATTTTGATCTAGTTCAGAGATATTCCTGACTGCTGAATTTTACTGTGGCTTTTTGACTTTGTCTTTTCCTCTATTTTGTAACCATTTTTCATCAATAAAAAAGTCAAGTGTCAAGTGTGGTGGATTAATATCTTATGGTCTTGTTTCCTGATCTGGGTTGCAACAGTTAGTGAGACTGATAGCGAGAGTGAATTCCCACACGGCCAGGTGGAGAAGTATTTTCCTCCCCACAGTGATACGGTCCAGCTCGACCAAGATAAGGGGTGTTGTGGCTGAGCTATTTTCTGACGATGAGGATGATGGGATTCAGATTTCTGCTGGGTTTCAGCTTCCTGGCTCTTTGTCTGTGCCTCAAATCTCTGAGCCTGCTTCTGAGGCTCCCACAGACAGTGCAGTGTCAACACAGCCGTTTCCACCAGAAAGGAATTTTAACGAAGGAGATAGCGAGCAGGTGCCTTCCCATGCAAAGTGTAGATAGTGACTTGACCCAAGAAGCTCGCCTTGATCTCCGGGTCAGGCAGAGTTCTCGTCTGGCCAGCAGACGAGAAGCCAGCTCGATGAAAGGTCGTCGCAATGCTTTTATGATGTTGAGAGCGTAATGTTTTCATGTTAGAAAGGTATTTAGGCCTCTTGCAAACTCTGAGAAAGTGTCGGTTCAACGTAGCTTACTAGCCTCAAAGCTTCATGGAATAATCTTAGCCTGGAAAGCAGTACGCTTGGGATTTCTTGCATTGTGATTGATGGGGCAATTGTTTCATTGCTTGTACCTGGGACTCTGGTTTGGACTTTGCCAATAGGATTGTGTCTCCTGTTTTTACCTGAAGATCTTTGGAACTATATTCTGCTTTTAACCTTCATCTTTGGAATTTTGCAATGCTTATTCTTTATTTTGACTTGGATTTTCTCCTCAAAAAACTATAAAACTACAGCTCTTGTGTGGTGGTGTTTGTCAGCAAGGTGAAGCTTACTCTGAGTTGCAACAAGGGGTTACATCGCCTTGAAGATAATGAATTAATGAGCAGGCAAGATCGTCTGCAATTAAGGTTCCGGAGAAGCACTCACTTGGCTAGCAAGCGAGAAGCCAAGAGTGCCAAAGGTCAACGCAATGCGTTCATGTCTGAAAAGGGTATTTAGCCTTGTAGCTAACAAGCAGGGGTTGTCAGTCCAACATGGCTCTTCCCATGCAAACTTCTATGGATTAACTTTGGCTTTTAGCAGCATGCTTCTGGCTTCTTGAGTCTGGGATTTGGGCCTTGTTTTCATCTGTTTACTATGGACTCTTGTTTGACCATTGCTAAAGGATTATGATTCATATTTTTGCCTTTGGATCTTGGGAACTTTTGTCTTTGCATATAAGCCTTTGTCCTGCCTATGGAAATTTTGCATTTCTTATACTTTGTTTTGATTTTGCCTTTTTTTCCCCTCAATAAACTACAAAACCTACAGCTTTGGTGTGGTGGGGTCTGAAGCAAGGTGAAAGCTACCCTGAGTTGCAACACATATATATTTATTGCATATGTGTACTACTCACCGCAGGGTGTTCCACGCCGAGCGTCTGCTCCCGGATATCCAGGGCATCGTTGAGCAGCTCCGTCGCTTCCTTGTACTTGTTTTGGTCCCTGTTGCAGAATAAATTGCAAGGTGTGAATTGTATTTAGGTGCTTATTTGGTTCTGCAAAATAAACCACCCAAGAAGCTGAGCCCCCAGGGATGTCTTTGCAAATCTGTAAAGGATAATCTTTGTTTTTATACAGTGGCTGGAAGGTACCCCCAAAGGTCATCCAGTCCAACCCCTAAGAAATACACAGATAGAGAGATAGAAAGTCCTAGATTTGGAGGGGATCTCCAAAGGGCATCCGGTCATTATTATCATTTATTGTTTATTTGTTTATGTTTGTTTATTTACATTTAAATATACATAAATAAATAAACATAAACAAATAAACAATAAACGGTAATAATAATAATAGTAATTACTATTGATAAATAATAATAAATAAATAAATATAACAACCTCCACTATGAAATTAAATAAGCACTAAATAAGTTCCCTCTTTACCTATTACGTTTATTTATTAATATTTAATTTATTATGTGTATTTATTGTTTATTTGTTTATGTTTATTTATTTACATTTAAATATACATAAATAAACATAAACAAATAAACAATAAACGGTAATAATAATTTATTTATTGTTTATTTGTTTATGTTTGTTTATTTACATTTAAATATACATAAATAAACATAAACAATTAAAAACAATTAACGGTAATAATAATAATTTATTATTTATTATTTTAATAATAATAAATAATAAATAAATATAACAACCTCCACTATGAAATTAAATAAGCACTAAATAACTTCCCCCTTTACCTGTTATGTTTATTTATTATTATTTTATTTATTATTATGTATATTTATTGT
>NC_090034.1:106608024-106613024 GCF_037176765.1 Anolis sagrei
ATTCATTTCATAGCATCGATGCATCCTAGAAAAATATCTCTGGATGCGTCTACACCAGCATTTCTCAATCTGGGGATCAGGACCCCTGGGAAGGGTCAACAAAGACCATCAGAAAACACAGTATCTTCTGTTAGTCATGGGGCTTCTGTGTGACAAGATTGGTTCAATTCCATCATTAGTGGAGTTTAGGATGCTCTTTGATTGTAGATGAACTATACATCCCAGCAACTACAACTCCCAAATGTCAAGGTCTGTTTTCCCCAAATACCACCAGTGTTCACATTTGGGCATATTGAGTATCCATGCCAAATTTGGTCCAGATCCATCACTGTTTGAGTCCACAGTGCTCTTTGGATGTAGGTGAACTACAACTCCCAAAATCAAGATCAGTGCCCACCAAACCCTTCCAGTATTTTCTCTTGGTCATGGCAGTTCTGTGTGACAAGATTGGTTCAATTCCATCATTAGTGGAGTTTAGGATGCTCTTTGATTGTAGATGAACTATACATCCCAGCAACTACACCTCCCAAATGTCAAGGTCTGTTTTCCCCAAACTCCACCAGTGTTCACATTTGGGCATATTGAGTATCTGTGCCAAGTTTGGTCCAGATCTATCATTGTTTGAGTCCACAGTGTTCGATGGATGGAGGCGAACTACAACTTCCAAACTCAAGGTCAATGCCTACAAACCTTTCCAGTATTTTCTCTTGGTCATGGGAGTTCTGTGCGACAACATTGGTTCAATTCCATCGTTGGTGAAGTTCAGAATGCTCTTTGATTGTAGATGAACTATACATCCCAGCAACTACAACTCCCAAATTTCAAGGTCTGTTTTCCCCAAACACCACCAGTTTTCACATTTGGGCATGTTGAGTATCCGTGCCAGGATCCATCACTGTTTGACTCCACAGTGCTCTCTGAATGTAGGTGAACTACAACTTCAAAACTCAAGGTTAATGCCTACAAATCTTTCCAATATTTTCTCTTGATCATGGGAGTTCTCTGTGACAAGATTGGTTCAATTCCATCGATGGTGAAGTTTGGGAGTTGAGAATCCGTGCCAAGTCTGGTCCAAATCCATCACTGTTCGAGTCCACAGTACTCTCTGGGTGGAGGTGAACTACAACTCCCAAACTCAAGATCAGTGCCCACCAAGCCTTTTCAGTATTTCTCTTGGTCATGGGAGTTCTGTGTGACAAGATTGGTTCAAGACCATCATTGGTGAAGTTCAGTATGCTCTTTGATTGTAGGTGAACTATACATCCCAGCAACTACAACTCCAAAATTTCAAGGTCTGTTTTCCCCAAACTCCACCAGTGTTCACATTTGGGCATATTGAAGATTCATGCCAAGTTTGGTCCAGATCCATCATTGTTTGAGTCCACAGTGCTCTCTGGATGGAGGTGAACTACAACTCCCAAACTCAAGGTCAGTGCCCACCAAACCCAGTATTTTCTCCTGGTCGTGGGAGTTTTGTGTGCCAAGTTTGGTTCAATTCCATCGTTGGTGGAGTTCGGAATGCTCTTTGATTGTAGGTGAACTATAAATCCCAGCAACTACAACTTCCAAATGACAAAATCAAGCCCCCCCCCCTCCAACCCCACCAGTATTCAAATGTGGGCGCATTGGGTATTTGTGCCAAATTTGCAGCTCAAGTGGCATTAAAATGCATTAAACCCATAGTGTAGATGGATTTAATGCTATGGAGATAGGTCCATGTCCATCATCCCCGCTCCAAGTACATACCTGGCCTCTGCTCATCTTCGTCGCTGGGGAATAAGGACGATAGGCTATCCTTCCTCTGCTCCGAATCGTCTTTCTCTGCCTGCAAAGGGAGATGAACATGGAACTCACTTGGCTGCATCTACATTATTGGATTAATGCAGTTTGGTGCCACTTGGGCTGCCATGGTGCAATGCAATGGGATCCTGGGAGTCGTAGCTCACACTCTTTGGTAGGAAAAGGCTCATCATCATCATCTCCCATTTGTCTCTTGCTTGAGATACAACAACAACAACAACAACAACAACAACAACATATTCTCTAGGCTTTCATGGCAGGAATCACTGAGGTGTTGTTGTTGTTGTTAATCCAGACATACACCCCTATAACAACAACAACAACAACAACATATTGTTGAAGGCTTTCGCGGGAGGAATCGCTGGAGTGATAACAACAACAACAACAACAACAACAACAACAACGTATTCTCTAGGCTTTCATGGCAGGAATCACTGAGGTGTTGTTGTTGTTGTTGTTGTTGTTAACCCAGATATACAGCCCGGAAACCACAATCACCCCTATAACAACAACAACAACAACAACAACAACAATGTATTGTTGAAGGCTTTCACAGGAGGAATCACTGGAGTGATAACAATAACAACAACAACAACGTATTCTGTAGGCTTCCATGGCAGGAATCACTGAGGTGTTGTTTGTTGTTGTTGATCCAGCCATACAGCCCAGAAACCACACATCATCCCTATAACAACAACAACAACAAAAATGTATTGTTGAAGACTTTCACGGGAGGAATCACTGGAGTGATAACAACAACAACAACAACAACAACAACAACGACAACGTATTCTCTAGGCTTTCATGACAGGAATCACTGAGGTGTTGTTGTTGTTGTTGTTGTTGTTGTTGTTGTTGTTGTTAATCCAGCCATACAGTCCAGAAACATCATCCCTATAACAACGACAACAACAACAACAACAACGTATTGTTGAAGACTTTCATGGGAGGAATTGCTGGAGTGACAACAGTAACAACAACAGCGTATTCTCTAGGCTTTCATGGCAGGAATCACTGAGTTGTTGTTGTTGTTGTTATCTTCTGAAGATGCCAGCCATAGATGCAGGCGAAACGGCAAGAGAAAGCCTGGATCAATCCAATAACAACTGCAGTAACAACAACAAAAATACATGTAGTAAGGTATGGTGTTCATCTCCATTTCTAAGCTGAAGAGCCGGTGTTGTCCGTAGACAACTCCAAGGTCATGTGGCCAGCATGACTGCATGGAGCACCGTTACCTTCCCGCCGGAGCAGTACCTATTCATCTACTCACATATGCATGTTTTCGAACTGGTAGGCTGGCAGAAGCTGGGGCTGACAGTGGCAGCTCGGCAGCTCAGCGGTTTAACCCACTGTGCCACCAGGGTCTCTTTTCTAAGCCAAAGAGCCGGCGTTGTCCGTAGACACCTCCAAGGTCATGTGGCCAGCATGTCTGCATGGAGCACCGTTACCTTCCCGCCGGAGCAGTACCTCTTGATCTACTCACATTTGCATGATTTTGAACTGCTAGGTTGGCAGAAGCTGGGGCTGACAGCGGGAGCTGGGCAGCTCAGCGGTTTAACCCACTGTGCCACCAGGGTCTCTTTTCTAAGCCAAAGAGCCGGCGTTGTCCGTAGACACCTCCAAGGTCATGTGGCCAGCATGTCTGCATGGAGCACCGTTACCTTCCCGCCGGAGCAGTACCTCTTGATCTACTCACATTTGCATGTTTTCGAACTGCTAGGTTGGCAGAAGCTGGGGTTGACAGCGGGAGCTTGGCAGCTCAGAGGTTTAACCCACTGTGCCACCAGGGTCTCTTTTCTAAGCCGAAGAGCCGGCGTTGTCCGTAGACACCTCCAAGGTCATGTGGCCGGCATGACTGCATGGAGCACCGTTACTTTCCCACTGTGGCACCAAGGTCTCTTTTCTAAGCCGAAGAGCCGCCGTTGTCCGTAGACACCTCCAAGGTCATGTGGCCAGCATGACTGCATGGAACACCGTTACCTTCCCGCAGGAGCAGTACCTATTCATCTACTCACATTTGCATGTTTTCGCGCATGCTAGGATGGCAATAGTGGGGTTGGGCACCTGTGTGTCCTTGGGGTCCTCGTACTGCTTGAGCTGGTTGAGGAACTCGAGGTGCTTCTTCTCCTCCTCCAGCTGGGCCACGGCCTCCTGGCTCTGCTGCAGGCGCACCTGCGTCACGGCCAGCTCGTCCCGCAGCCACAGGTTCTCCTGGCACAAGCGCTTCACCTGCGCACGCAGCTTCTGCTTCTCCGCCTCCAGGGAGCCCAGGTGCGAGGACAGCGCCACCATCATCTGCGCAAAACACCAGGAGGAGAGACCACCCAGGACCCCCACTCACAATCATTGCAATAAGGAATAAATCTATTATTAACTGAGGCTGTGGGATGGCCATCTGTCAAGAGGGCTTTGATTGGGTCTCACTGCTTGGAAGGAAGGGGTTGGACTGGATGGCCCTTGGAGTCTCTTCCAACTCATTCAATGGCCATTCAGTCCCTGCTTAATCATAATAATAGCATTCTAGAGCTGGGAGGGACCACCTCCCACCCCCAGTCCAACCTCTTTCCACCATAATGGGGAAGCACAATCAAAGCCTTCCCAACAGATGGCCACCCAGCCTCAGTTAATAATAGATTTATTCCTCATAATTATTATTAAACATATGTTTAATAATAATAAGAACCTAATAATAATAATAATAATAATAAATTTATTCCTTATTATTATTATTAAACATATGTTTAATAATAATAATAATAATAATAAGGAATAAATCTATTATTATTATTATTAGGTTATTATTATTAAACATATGTTTAATAATAATAACCTAATAATAATAATAGATTTATTCCTTATTATTATTATTAAACATATGTTTAATAATAATAATAACCTAATAATAATAATAGATTTATTCCTTATTATTATTATTATTAAACATATGTTTAATAATAATAACCTAATAATAATAATAAGGAATAAATCTATTATTATTATTAGGTTATTATTATTAATAATAATAATAATAATAATAATAATAGATTTATTCCTTATTATTATTATTATTAAACATATGTTTAATAATAATAATAACCTAATAATAATAATAATAGATTTATTCCTTATTCCTTATTATTATTATTATTATTATATTCCTTATTATTATTATTATTATTAAACATATGTTTAATAAT
>NC_090034.1:106615524-106648024 GCF_037176765.1 Anolis sagrei
TATAGGCATATAGGCATTCAATATGTGTATGTGTATGCATGTGTATGTATGTATATATATATATATATAGAGAGAGAGAGAGAGAGAGAGAGAGAGAGGGTTGCATATATACATGTGTGTGTGTGTATATATGTATAGGCATATAGGCATTCAATATGTGTATGTGTATGCATGTGTATGTATATATATAGAGAGAGAGGGGGTGTTGCATATATACATGTGTGTATATATATGTATATATATATAGGCATATAGGCATTCAATATGTGTATGTGTATGTATATAAATATATATAGAGAGAGAGTTGCATATATACATGTGTGTGTGTATATATAGGCATATAGGCATTCAATATGTGTATATGTGTGTATATATACATATGTATATATATATAGGCATATAGGCATTCAATATGTGTATGCGTATGCATGTGTATGTATATATATATAGAGAGAGTGTGTTGCATATATACATGTGTATGTATATATTTATATATATATAGGCATTTAGGCATTCAATATGTGTATGTGTATGCATGTGTATGTATATATATATAGAGAGAGGAGGGTTGTATATATACATGTATGTGTGTATATATATATATGTATATATATAGGCATATAGGCATTCAATAAGTGTATGTGTATGCATGTGTATGTATATAAATATATATATAGAGAGAGAGTTGCATATATACATGTTTGTGTATATAAATATGCATATATATATAGGCATATAGGCATTCAATACATGTATGTGTATGCATGTGTATGTATAAATATATATATAGAGAGAGGGGGGTTGCATATATACATGTATGTGTATATATATATGTATATATATATATATAGGCATATAGGCATTCAAAATGTGTATGTGTATGCATGTATGTATATAAATATATATATATATATAGAGAGAGAGTTGCATATATACATGTGTCTGTATATATATATGCATATATATATAGGCATATAGGCATTCAATATGTGTATGCATGTGAGATATATATATATATATATATGAGACAGCTGAATATGCCTTCTGTAGAGTCCTATGGAGGGCTTGGATATGGAATATACTTCAAGTCCAGTCATGTCTCCTTCTTGGAAAAAATTTAAGCAGAGGCTGGATGGCCATCTGTCGGGAGGGCTCGGGTTGTGCCTTCCCACCAGACAGAATAAGGTTGGACTGGATGGCCTTTAGGATCCTTTCCAACCTTGCTAATGTCCAGAAGGCAGCCTCCACCCCAAAGGCGACCCTATACAACCCATAGCATTGAGTTGCGGCAATACAAGGGGTGTCAAAACTGGATTAATGCCGCCGTATAGACACACCCTGGAGATTTGGGATCCCTGCATCACTCTGGCTCCCAAACAGGTTCCACCGGGCAGATGCTCCCAGCAAAGCAAGAACCGGCATGTCGGTGGGTGCAACCCATGCGCCAATTCGACAGATAGAGTTGCATCACGGCTTAGAGGACAGACGCAAGAGCCTCTTTCCATCTGCACTGTAGAGTTAATGCGGTTTGGCCCCACTTGCACTGCCATGGCACAGTGCTATGGAATAATGGGAGTTATTATTGATCCAGTCTTGGGTCATTATTATTATTATTATTATTATTATTATTACAGATCCAATCTTGAATCCATTATTTTATTATTATTATTATTATTGATCCAGTCTTGGGTCTATTATTATTATTATTATTATTATTATTATTATTATTATTACAGATCCAGTCTTGGATCCATTATTATTATTATTGTTGTTGTTGTTGTTGTTGTTGTTGTTGATCCAGTCTTGCATCTATTATTATTATTATTATTATTATTGATCCATTCTTGGATGTATTATTATTATCATTATTATAGATCCAGTCTTGGGCCAATAATAATAATAATAATTATTATTATAGATCTAGTCTTGGATCCATTATTATTATTTTTATTATTATTATGGATGCTGTCATGGGTCAATAATAATAATAATAACAATAACAATAAGCATATATAACTCGTTTGTTGTGACATACTGTGTTTTTGTGTCAATAAAATAACAACAACAAAACAACAACAACAACAAAACAACAACAACAACAACAACAACAACAATAATAATGGATGCAGTCTTGGGTCAATAATAATAATAATAATAATAATAATAATAACAATAAGCATATATAGCTCGTTTGCTGTGACATACTGCGTTTTTGTGTCAATAAAATAACAACAAAACAACAACAATAATAATGGCATGAACTCATAATAACAATAACAACAACAACAATAATAATATACAATATAATATTATATACAAAAGCCAGCATAGGGATTTTGTTTGCTGTGTACTAATCTTGTTGTGTATCTAATAATAATAATAATAATAATAATAATAATAATAATGGCATGAACTCATAATAATAATAATAATAATAATGGCATGAACTCATAATAATAATAATAATAATAATAATAATAATATACAATATAATATTATATACAAAAGCCAGCAAAGGGATCTTGTTTGCTGTGTACTAATCTTGTTGTGTATCTAGTAATAATAATAATAATAATAATGGCATGAACTCTAATAATAATAATAATAATATACAATATAATATTATATACAAAAGCCAGCATAGGGATCTTGTTTGCTGTGTACTAATCTTGTTGTGTATCTAGTAATAATAATAATAATAATAATAATAATAATAATAATAATAATAATGGCATGAACTCATAATAATAATAATAATAATAATAATATATACAAAAGCCAGCATAAGGATCTTGTTTGCTGTGTACTAATCTTGTTGTGTGTCTAGTAATAATAATAATAATAATAATAATAATAATAATAATGGCATGAACTCATAATAATAATAATAATAATAATAATAATATACAATATAATATTATATACAAAAGCCAGCAAAGGGATCTTGTTTGCTGTGTACTAATCTTGTTGTGTATCTAGTAGTAATAATAATAATAATAATAATAATAATAATGGCATGAACTCATAATAATAATAATAATAATAATAATGGCATGAACTCATAATAATAATAATAATAATAATAATAATAATAATAATAATATACAATATAATATTATATACAAAAGCCAGCAAAGGGATCTTGTTTGCTGTGTACTAATCTTGTTGTGTATCTAGTAGTAATAATAATAATAATAATAATGGCATGAACTCTAATAATAATAATAATAATAATAATATACAATATAATATTATATACAAAAGCCAGCATAGGGATCTTGTTTGCTGTGTACTAATCTTGTTGTGTATCTAATAATAATAATAATAATAATAATAATAATAATAATAATGGCATGAACTCATAATAATAATAATAATAATAATATATACAAAAGCCAGCATAAGGATCTTGTTTGCTGTGTACTAATCTTGTTGTGTGTCTAGTAATAATAATAATAATAATAATAATGGCATGAACTCATAATAATAATAATAATAATAATAATAATATACAATATAATATTATATACAAAAGCCAGCAAAGGGATCTTGTTTGCTGTGTACTAATCTTGTTGTGTATCTAATAATAATAATAATAATAATAATAATAATAATAATGGCATGAACTCATAATAATAATAATAATAATAATAATAATAATGGCATGAACTCATAATAATAATAATAATAATAATAATAATATACAATATAATATTATATACAAAAGCCAGCAAAGGGATCTTGTTTGCTGTGTACTAATCTTGTTGTGTATCTAATAATAATAATAATAATAATAATAATAATAATAATGGCATGAACTCATAATAATAATAATAATAATAATAATAATGGCATGAACTCATAATAATAATAATAATAATAATAATAATAATAATATACAATATAATATTATATACAAAAGCCAGCAAAGGGATCTTGTTTGCTGTGTACTAATCTTGTTGTGTATCTAGTAGTAATAATAATAATAATAATAATGGCATGAACTCTAATAATAATAATAATAATAATAATATACAATATAATATTATATACAAAAGCCAGCATAGGGATCTTGTTTGCTGTGTACTAATCTTGTTGTGTATCTAATAATAATAATAATAATAATAATAATAATAATGGCATGAATAATAATAATAATAATAATAATAATATACAATATTATATTATATACAAAAGCCAGCATAGGGATCTTGTTTGCTGTGTA
Organism: Anolis sagrei; assembly: GCF_037176765.1. NCBI lineage: Eukaryota > Metazoa > Chordata > Lepidosauria > Squamata > Anolidae > Anolis > Anolis sagrei. The sequence goes on from NC_090034.1 coordinate 106,619,750, forward strand.
CTACTACTAATAATAATAATGATAATAATAATAATAATAATAATGGCATAAACTCATAATAATAATAACAATAATAATAATGGCATGAACTCTAATAATAATAATAATAATAATAATAATAATATACAATATAATACTATATACAAAAGCCAGCATAGGGATCTTGTTTGCTGTGTACTAATCTTGTTGTGTATCTAATAATAATAATAATAACAATAATAATAATAGAGTTTTGGACCCAAGTGATGTTGCACTTTTAAAGTTTCACTAGGTCTGTTTTGAACCCAAAGCTGACCTAGTTCAACCCCAGGCAATCTCTGGGTCTGTCTCTCTGCTCTTGCCATGCAAAGGAAGGGATGCAGAGCAACACAAACAACAACAACAACAACAACCACCCACTCCTTGTTGGGGATTGCAAGACCAAGGAGGGAGGGAGGCTGGCTGCCAAGCCTTGCTTACCTGGCTAGAAGGGGGATCAACCAGAGAGCCAAGGCAGGATGGGGGCCCCTTCCCCTTCCCCACCTGCAAGGGACAGGTGCCCCCTGCCCAGCCAGGTGGGAGCTCCACTGGGAGTGCTTTGCAAGGGGAAAGGTGCTCACCTGGGCAGGGAGGGAGCCTTGCTTGCAAGGGGTTGGTTGGGGGAGCTGGTGGCTAGCCCGGCCAGGAGCTTCACTCGCCACCGTCGCCTCCCCCTCGCCCCTCCCTCCGCCCCTCCCTCCCTCCGGCTCCTCCTCCTCCTTCCCTTCCTCCTCCCCCACTGCTGGGCAGCTTACCTGCCTGGCTCCATCTTGGCTCGCAGGGACATACCGAGACGCTCTGCCCATGCACAGGGGAGCCCTTGGGCCAAGGGCATGCACTCTGCCCATGCACAGGGGGGTGGGGGAGAGGGGGGCTTGAATTAAGGCCATGCACTCTGCCCATGCACACAGGATCATAGGATTAAGGCCATGCATTCTGTCCATGCACAAAGGCAATGCACTCTTACTATGCACAGAGGACATACTAAGAGTGTGTTCTCTTAGTCCAAGGGGTCCTTTGTGCATGGGCAGAGTGCATTGCCTTGGTTAAAGGGTTCCACTGTGCATAGTCAGAGTGCATTGCCTTGGTCCATGGGGTTTTTGTGCATGGACAGGGTGCATTGCATTAAAGGTTCCACTGGGCATACTAAGAGTGTGTTTTCTTAGTCCAAGGGGTCCTCTGTACATGGACAGAGTGCATTGCCTTAGTTCAAGGGGGTTATCTGTATATTGTAAGAGTGAATTGCCTTGGCCCATGGGGTCATTGTGCATGGACAGAGTGCATTGGATTAAAAGTTCCACTGGGCATACTAAGAGTGTGTTCTCTTAGTCCAAAGGGTCCTCTGTACATGGACCCTTAATGCAATGCACTCTTTCCATGCACAAAAACCCCATGGACCAAAGCAATGCACTCTTACTATGCACATAGGACACCCTTGAACTAAGGCAATGCACTCTGTCCATGTACAGAAGACTCCTTGAACTAAGGCAGTGCAATCTTACGATGCACATAAGAACCCTTAATGCAATGCACTCTGTCCATGCACAAAAACCCCATGGGCTTAGGCAATGCACTCTTACAATGCACCCTTGAACTAAGGCAATGCACTCTGTCCATGTACAGAAGGCTCCATGGACTAAGGCAATGCAATCTTACTATGCACAATAGAACCCTTAATGCAATGCACTCTGTCCATGCACAATGACCCCATGCGCCAAGGCAATGGGGTCCTTGAACTAAGGCAATGCACTCTGCCCATGTACAGAGGACCCCTTGGACTAAGAGAACACACTCTTACTAAGCCCAGAGGAGCCCTTGAACTAAGGCAATGCACTCTGCCCATGCTCAAAACCCCCATGGGCCAAAGCAATGCATTCTTACTATGCACAGAGGATCTCCTTGAACTAAGGCAGTGCACTCTGTCCATGTACAGAAGACTCCTTGGACTAAGGCAATGCAATCTTACTATGCCCAGTGGAACCCTTAATGCAATGCACTTTGTCCATGCACAAAAACCCCAAGGGCCAAGGCAATGCACTCTTACTATGCACAGTGGAACCCTTTAACCAAGGCAATGCACTCTGTCCATGCACAATGATCCCATGGACCTAGGCAATGCACTCTTACTACGCAATGCACGCTGTCCATGTACAGAGGATCCTTGAACAATGGCAATGCATTCTGTCCATGCACAATGGTTCCATGCACCAAGGCAATGCACTCTTGCTATGCACAGTGGAACCCTTAAACTAAGGCAATGCACTCTGTCCATGCACAGAGGGCCCCTTGAACTAAGGGAATGTGCTCTGTCCATGCACAGTAATTCCATGGACCTAGGCAATGCACTCTTACTATGCAATGCACACTGTCCATGTACAGAAGACTCTGTGGACCTAGGCAATGCACTCTTACTATGCACAGAGGGGCCCCTGAACTAAGGCAATGTAACTGTCCATGCCCAGTGACCCCATGGGCAGAGGCAATGCACTCTTACCATGTAGAGATGACCCTCTTGAACTAAGGCAATGCACTCTGTCCATGCACAGAAGACCCCTTGGACTAAGAGAACACACTCTTATTATGCACAGAGGACCCCTTGAACTAAGGCAATGCACTCTGTCCATGCACAATAACCCCATGGACCTAGGTAATACAGGCCTACTATACAATGCACTCTGCCCATATACAGAGCACCTCTTGAACTAAGGTAGCGCACTCTTATTATGCACAGAGGACCCAGTTTAACTAGTGTGATGCAGTGTTCATACGGCAATAAGGCAATGTATTCTGTCCATGTAGAGAAGGCTCCCTGGACCACTGTCCCAATGCATGGATGACCCCTTGAACGGAGGCAATGCACTTTGTCTATGTACAGAGGATGCCTTTGAATTAAGGCAATGCACTCTGTACATACCTAATGACCCCTTGAACTGAGTCAATGCACTCTTACTATGCATAGGGGATCCCTTGGACCATGGCGATGCACTCTGTCCATGCTCAGAGGACCCCCTTGAATTAAGGCAATGCACTCTGTCCATGCAAAACAACTCCATGGACCAAGGCAAGGCACTGTTCTTGTGCATGGATGACTCCTTGAACGGAAGCAATGCACTCTGCCCATGCACAGAGGACCCCTTGGACCAAAGCAGTGCGCTCTGTCCATACCCAATGCCCCCATGGACCAAGCAATGAACTCTTACTATGTACAGAGGAGACCTTGAAGTGAGGCAATGCACTCTTACTATACATAAATATTGTTATAATAATAATAATAATAATTATTATTATTATTATTATTATTATTATTATTATTACACAGACGACCCTTTGAATGACCCCTTGGACCAAGGCAATGCACTCTGTCCATGCACAGAGGACTCCCTGGACCAAGGTAATGCACTCTGCCCATGCACAGAGGACTCCGTGGAGCAAGGCAACGCACTCTGTCCATGCACAGAGGACTCCCTGGACCAAGGTAATGCACTCTGCCCATGCACAGAGGACTCCGTGGAGCAAGGCAACGCACTCTGTCCATGCACAGAGGACTCCCTGGACCAAGGTAATGCACTCTGCCCATGCACAGAGGACTCCGTGGAGCAAGGCAACGCACTCTGTCCATGCACAGAGGACTCCCTGGACCAAGGTAATGCACTCTGCCCATGCACAGAGGACTCCGTGGAGCAAGGCAACGCACTCTGTCCATGCACAGAGGACTCCGTGGAGCAAGGCAACGCACTCTGTCCATGCACAGAGGACTCCCTGGACCAAGGTAATGCACTCTGCCCATGCACAGAGGACTCCGTGGAGCAAGGCAACACACTCTGTCCATGCACAGAGGACTCCGTGGAGCAAGGCAATGCACTTTTACTATGCACAGATGACCATTTGAACTAGTGCAATACACCGTGCAATGCACAGAGGACCCCATGGACCAAGAAAATGCACTCTTACTATGTACAGATGACCCCTTGGACCAAGGCAATGCACTCTTACTATGCACAGAGGACCCCTTGAATTAGTGCAATACACTGTCCATACACAATGACCCTATGGACCAAGGTAAAACACTCTGTCCATGCACAGAGGACTCCTTGGGCCAAGGAAATGCACTCTGTCCATGCACAGAGGACTCCTTGCACCAAGGCAATGCACTCTTATTATGCACAGAGGACTCCTTGAATTAAGGCAATGCATTATTGCTATGCACAGGTGACCCATTGGACAAAAAACAATGTTCAGAGGACCCACTGGACCATGGCAATGCGCTCTGCCCATATACAGAGGACCCTTTGAACTAAAACAACACTCTTTGTGCACAAAGGTTCCCTTGGATGAAAGCAATATCATACATCATCATCATCTGTGGCAGAAGGAGCTGGACTGGATGACTCTAGGAGTCTAGGGACGTCTTTAAACAGAGCCTGGATGGTCATCTGTCGGGAGGGATTGAATGGTGTCTCTCTGCCTGGCAGTAGAGGTTGCAGAGGATCTCTTCCAAGTCTAAGATTCTATAGCAAGCTGGCACCGCAAACATCAAAGAGGGAAAACAAAGGCTACGAAGGTTGCCAGGTAGAGATCCACTCCCTGCATTCTTCGTCACCTGGCCACACCTGGATGGAAAAATTTGCCCAATTGAGAAAGACAAAGCCATCCATGGCTATGGAGAGGCACATTGAAGGCCCTGGTAACAGGCAGGCCCATTTGGGGAGAAAATAAAACAGAGAGGACTTTGATCCAGCTCAGAAAACAATAGAAGGGACCCACAAAGGCCATCTAGTCTGACCCCTTGACGCATAGGAACTCCATCCTGTGACAATATGGTTTCCAAAGTGAACCAGGCCAATACTATGAAATAATGTTCCAGAGTTTCCAAACTGAACCCAATATAACATAATAGGAGTTTTTCCTGATATACGAGGGTCGAATGAAAAGGGACCTCCAAAGGCCATCTAGTCTGACCCCTTGCCACATAGGAAATCCGTCCTGTGACAATATGGTTTCCAAAGCGAACCCGGCCAATACTATGAAATAATGTTCCACAGTTTCCAAAGTGAACCCAACATGACATAACAGGAGTTTTTCCTGATATACGAGGGTCGAATGAAAAGGGACCTCCAAAGGCCATCTAGTCTGACCCCTTGCCACATAGGAACTCCGTCCTGTGACAATATGGTTTCCAAAGCGAACCTGGCCAATACTATGAAATAATGTTCCAGAGTTTCCAAATTGAACCCAATATGACATAATAGGAAATTTTTCCTGATATACGAGGGTTGAATGAAAAGTAATGCCTCCACCTTTGTAACTCCTCAACAGATGGCAGTACTGGTATGTAGCAGGTACTGGCTTGTTCAGTAGACTCTCCTCTACAGTTCCATTTTAGTGGGAAGCCTTAGCATTGAACGGTTGTGTTGTTAAAGTGCGAAGTATGGAACCCTGTGCAGACGGTTGATCAATGCGACTTAAGCAACGTATGCGGCAGGTACTGGCTTGTTCAGTAGACTCTCCTCTACAGTTCCATTTTGGCAGGAAGCCTTAGCATTGAATTGTTGTGTTGTTAAGGTGTGAAGTATGGAACCCTGCGCAGACGGTCAGTCAATGCGACTTAAGCAACGTATGGGGCAGAATACGCTTCTTCAGTAGACTCTCCTTTGCGGTTCAATTTTGGCAGGAAACCTTAGCATTGAACAATTGTGTTGTTAAAGTGTGAAGTATGGAATCCTGCACAGATGGTCAGTCAGTGAGACTTAAGTCATTGAATTCTTGACCGCAGAAGGTGTCACCCCAAAGGAGATTCATCAGCGAATGCAAGCTGTTTATGGCGATTGTGTTGATGTGAGTACTATGCTTCGTTGGGAGAGTAAGTTTAAAGATATTTAGGTGGGAATATCTGACTTACGTGACAAACGAAGAGTTGGACGTCCTGTGACAGCAACCACCGAGTTTCACAAGCAAAAGGTTGACAGATTGATTCAGGACTATCGTCATATCACTCAGAGAGAAATTTCAAGCAGAATCAGCATTTCACAAGAATGTGTGGGTGACATTATTGCTTTGCTTGGCTCTCAGAAGATCTGTGCACGATGGGTACCCAGGATGCTGATGCCTGAAATGAAAGTGCACAGACTTCTTCCCTGACGGCTTCAGAAAACTTGTTCATCGTTGGCAGAAATGTATCCAATTGTCTGGTGATTGTGTGGCAAAGTGAATAGTGGTATTAAAGAGCACATTCTAAGGATTATTTCTGTGTTGGCTTTATTAAAATATTCCCATCCAAACCCAAGTAACAAAGGTGGAGGCATTACTTTTCAGTCAACCCTCATATGTTGCTAAAACTATACGTTTGTATTGAAGTAGGCATTAAAGGGACAGGAGACCTGTATAAGTCCCAGTTTGGTACTTATAGGCTCAATTCAAAACCAAAGGTCCTAAGAAAGTGTTGTCGAAGGCTTTCATGGCCGGAATTACTGGGTTGCTGTGAGTTTTCCGGGCTGTCTGGCAACATTCTCTCCTGATGTTTCGCCCACATCTATGGCAGGCATCCTCAGAGGTCTCCGTCAGGAAGATGGCCAGACAGCCCAGAAAACTCACAACAACCCAGTCCTAGGAAAGCATTGCAGGGCGGGAAAGAGAAGAAATGGATATGAATTAATGGCAATAGCTTGGCGGTGATGATGGACCGCTCCGATGCATGCTCCCTTTTTAATATTGCATGGAAAGTGCTTCCAAAACTCCTTTGGGAATGGCAATGCGCCTTGCGCACAAAGAGCACGATGGCTGGCGGGGAGCCCGGCAGACGCCTTGCCTCCATTTCTCTTAATGGAGAGGAGAAAAGCCGTATATATATATATATATATATATATATATATATATAGTGCTCAAACTAATGAGTCACTGCAAGTGTTTCTGTGCATGCAATTGCTCGTGGTGTGTGTGTGTGCATTCTGTTGCACAACCTGGCCAACAAAACAAATATGGTGCTCAAACTAATGAGTCATTGCAAGTGTTCCTGTCCATGCGATTGCTCGTGGAGTTGAAGTCGAACACAGATTTAGGAGGGTCTCGCCCAGGAAGGAGAGACCCTACAGACCCACAAAGAAGGATCCGCTACTTTGGTGAGCAAAAGAAAGATGAAGCCGCAAAATAAAGTTTCCCTAAGTTCCCAATAAATCTCACCAAAGTTGAATTAAGCGCTACCGAGTTGATTTTATTGTAATCCAGCTGGAAAGGATGCAAAGCTGCGATAATTCGTCAAGCAAGCATACAGTGTACACAAAATAAAGCCTATTTATACATAAAACAGAGCTGTCAGATTTGAATTTCCCGTTCCCCGCCCCTCTGCCAGCTCGACGATGATTGGCTGGCGTTCTACAACTGAGAAGAGACTTGGCCGCCTCCCAAGCGCCTTAGCCAATAGATGAGCTTCACCTGCCTCGGTTTCCTGGCCAATCAGAAGAGAAGGAGGCGGGACATGAGGGAAACAATGAATTCTTGAGTGGATTATGGAAATATTTTATTTATTTATTTGCGGCATTTATATGCCGTCCTTCTCACCCCGAAGGGGACTCAGAGCAGCTTACAATATATATTTTCATACAATATATTATATTATTAGCATAGTACAATATCAGTATATATTACTATATTGCACTATACCATTATATTGTAATATTATTAGTAATATTACATGTAATGTAAATATATCATTATAATTATAATATTGAATATTTATTACTAGTATTATATTGTATTACATTATAATATTATAAATATGTGGTGTCCAAATGGCCGGCGAGTCCTCAGGGGCCTTCTAGCCATCCGGCTTATTGTCTTGAGGGGTGGCAATCAACGTTGATGTCTGGCGAGCTGGCCAGAATCCGGATTTTCTTTGAGCCGGGATATGGCAACAGTGGGGCAACCTTGGCTGTAGTTTCGGTCGAGAGGAGGTTGAATGAGTAAACAGAGCAGAACAAATTGTGGCTTTCCGAAGGCCCTTTGTCCCAGCGAGATATGATCAATTATGCCAAATGGGCACCTTCCCCCAAGTGGCCAGACTCCGAGACTCAGGATGGGCCCCCTTTGTATTGTCCACGCAAGAATGTCCTTATTTGGGTTTCCTTTCAATCAGGGGATTACTTCCTTTCCAAGGTCACTGAGAGTGGCTTCCTATATATTTTTATACATTTTATATAAAGAAGCATAGGACACAAGGGTCAGGAAAGGGTCACATACATAATCTAACCACCTTCCAACAAAAGATTCCCCCAGGCAGGAAGCAGCCAGGCTTTGAAACTGCTGGGCCATTCAATGCTAATCAAGGTGGCCAATTGCAACATTCACACTTTGTTATGCCTCTGCTTGTAGTCCATCTGCACAATCTTCTTGCAGAGTATGTGATCCATAATTATTGTGTTGTCGAAGGCTTTTATGACCGGAATCATTGGATTGCTGTGAGTTTTCCAGGCTGTCTAGCCATGTTTCAGAACCATTCTCTCCTGACGTTTTGCCCACAAGTATGGCAGGCATACTCAGATGTTGTGAGGTCTGTTGTAAGAGAGGTATAAGCCTAAGAAATATTAAAAAAATTAAAAGCTTTAACCAAAATGTTAGTATAGAAGTCATACAAAGTTCAAAATCTTGGCTTTTTGAAAAATCGCCATATTAGCAAGCTTACATAGGAAGTTGGTTTGTGGTTAAGCGCAAAGTCTGCAGGTGTGAAAAGGTACTTTCCATCAAGAGGTTGATGGGACGGGAAGAGTAAAGGTCAAAGCACTTTCCATGACAAAATATTCGTGTTTACCTGAAGGTATATAAAAGCTTGCAAAAAACAGAGGAGGTTGCGGCAGTCTGTGGGAGCCCTTGCAGAAGTGCTGTCTGTTCACCTCATGCTGATCAGCTTGAATAAACGGTGTCTTACCTGAACCTATTGGACTCTGTGTGAAGCCGAGCATGACCCCCCCCCCAACAAGGGATGGTGACTTATAGTTCTGCAAAGGACAAAGGTACCAGACTGCACAATAGGGGTTAAGTCTTGGTCAATTTGTCAAGGCCTTAACAAACAATGAGGACCCCATGAAACTTTGGGAATGGCTAGACCTTGGGGTCTCTGCCTCTCTCTCGAGAGAGAGAGCTGTAGTTTTCCAAGGACCGTGGGACCGGCTTCCATCCCAGCGCTGCAGGGCTTTGCGTCTTGACCCAGTGGAACTCCATAGACTCCCTTTGTCTGGCTTTTTGAATGCTGCTGCATTCCTGGACTTCACTCTCTTCAAGGACTCGCTCTCTACCCATGAACTTTCTTCAAGACAACATATGAATTCATGCTGTGTCCTGATATTGTCTGCTTTTTATAATTGATATTATTAATCTCTCTCTGGAGTCCTGGATGGGAAGATAGCTGCATATGATTTCCCTGTGTATAATTTCTGTATGGTTTTTATGTTTCCTTGTATTCTTGACCCTTTGCCCCTTCTCCCTCCAAAGAAATATGTAAGGGAACCCCCTGGCCTTCAGAAACAAAAGACTGAAACCTCCCGCCAAAGACACCTTTGCATGGATAAAAGAAGGAGATTCTTATCTCTAGCCTCGGAAGATGGCCCACTAGAGTAAAGCATTGTTTGACAAAAGTTTCTGTAAGATAAGGGGAAACCTCCCCCTCTGCTTTTGTTTACTTAGCATTAACCTCAGGCTGCCATCATTGTTCCCCTGTCTCACAGCCAGGAAGGATCAGGACACATGTTGACCCTTTGTCTCACAAGAGCACATGGCATTCCTTTGTTTAAGGACCCCTTTCCCAGATTCCTTTGTGCTCCCTCATCCCGCCTCCATTTCTCCTGATTGGCTGTTGCCACCAGGTGGCAGAGGTCTCCCCATTGATTCCTACGGACCACTGGAGCCCATCGCCCAATCATGGCAGGGAACAACAGGGAAGCCGGGGCAGGGAGTTTGAACTCTACAACTTTGAATTTGCTATAAATATGACTGTATTGGTGTATTCCCCTCATGCTTAGCTTGGCGAATGATTGCAGCTTTGCATCTGGTTTCAGCTGAATCGCATTAAACTTCGATGGCTCTTCTTCAACTGGTGAGACTTTTCATTGGGAAATCAGGGAAAAATATGGGATGCTTCTCTGTCTCGCCAGGGAAAAAAGAACTCTTTGATGAGTCTAATTGGTCTCTGCCTCCTGGGAAAGACCCCTAAATTTTAGCTCTATAACATGTGGACTTCTTTGAAAAGAGACCCCGCACCCTAAACCCGTGATCCCTTACATTTGGAGATTAGGCAAGTGGGGTTTATCTATATCTGTGGAATTATATATAGAGAAAGGACTCTTGTCTGTTTGAAGCCAGTGTGAATGTTGCAATTGGCCACCTTGATCAGCATTGAATGGCCTTGCAGCTTGAAGCAACATTCACACTTTCCTCAAGCAGACAAGAGTTCCTTCTCCCACCCTGGACATCATTCCACAGGTGGATAAACCCCATTTTCCTAGTTTCCAACAGACCTCACAATCTTTGAGGATGCCTTCCAGAGATCTTCTTCTTCTTAGGCGATCCCTCGTTGGACGAGTAAGATGGTCTTCCATCATGGGTTTCCCTGTGGGTTCGTATGTGGCTGTGGAGCCCTATTCTTGACCCGCATCTTCTTCCGCAGTGTGGGCATTGCTTTCCAGGTGGAAGGTGATCCCGGTCGGGGTTGGCTTGACGCGCCTTCCTCCTGGCACATTTCTCTCTTTCACCCTCCACTCGTGCCTCCTCAAATTCTGCAGCACTGCTGGTCACAGCTGACCTCCAGCTGGCGCGCTCAAGGGCCAGGGCTTCCCAGTTCTCAGTGTCTATGCCAGAGTTTTTAAGGTTGGCTTTGAGGCCATCTTTAAATCTCTTTTCCTGTCCACCAACGTTCCGTTTTACGTTCTTAAGTTCAGAGTAGAGCAACCGCTTTGGGAGACGGTGGTCGGGCATCCAGACAACGTGGTCGGCCCAGCGGAGTTGATGTTGGAGGACCATTGCTTCAATGCTGGTGGTCTTTGCTTCTTCCAGCATGCTGACGTTTGTCCGCTTGTCTTCCCAGGAGATTTGCAGGATTTTCCGGAGGCAGCGCTGATGGAATTGTTCCAGGAGTTGCATGTGACGTCTGTAGACAGTCCACGTTTCACAGGCATAGAGCAGGGTTGGGAGGGGAATAGCTTTATAGACAAGCACCTTGGTCTCCCTACGGATGTCCCGGTCCTCAAACACTCTCTGCTTCATTCTGGAAAATGCTGCACTTGCAGAGCTCAGGCGGTGTTGTATTTCAGTGTCGATGTTGACTTTGGTGGAGAGGTGGCGGCCAAGGGAGCGGAAATGGTCCACATTTTCTAATGTTACACCATTAAGCTGTATCACTAGCATTGGAGAGGGGTTGGCTGGTGACTGCTGGAACAGCACTTTGGTTTTCTCGATGATGAGAGATGACCAGAGATTTCCAGAGATGCAGGCGAAATGTCAAGAGATAATGCTTCTGGATCATGGCCAGACAGCCTGGAAAATTCACAACAATCTAGGCAAGCGAGGTTTATATCCCTGTGGAATAATGTCCAGGGTGGGAGAAAGAACTCTTGTCTGATTGAGGCAAGTGTGAATGTAGCATCTCAATGCTATGGGATCCTGGCCTTTGTAGTTTACCAAGAGTGTAAACTACAACTCCCAGGGTTCCATAGCATTGAGACCTGGCAGTTAAAGTGGGATCGAACTGCACTGAATCTATCTTATGTCAATACAGGCAAGGATGCACATTCAATGCAGCTTGCAATCATCCAGCAGAGGGCAACATAAGGCTGCAATTGGCGCATTACTGCAATGCTCTCTCCATATCATAAACAATGATAATATTGGCCACTGTTTGCTCTATTGCTATGTGTTTATGATGCTTTGAGAACAAGGATTTGGGGGTCTCCTTATTCCCATTCTGATGTTGTTGTTGTTGATGATGTTACTAGATTGGGTATCCCGCGTTGCCCGGTTTATTTGAAAAAGTCATAAGTTTGTGGGTGAACTACAACTCCCATCAGGTTAACCCCAAAAATCTCCATCAATCCTTAAAGTTTGTGATGTTGGGCAAGTCTTGTTGATGGGAGTGGAAATCATCTATTGGACAGATGGCAAGCTGTTTAACCTCAGCAGACTGAAAACCAAAGCCAAGGTTACATCTGTTATAGAACTCCAGTATGCTGATGACAACGTTGTCTGTGCGCATTCAGAAGAAGACCTACAAGCCACTCTAAACACCTTCGCAGAAGCATACGAGAAGCTCGGCCTGCCATTGAACATTGAAAAAACCAAAGTGCTCTTCCAGCAGGCACCAGCCATCCCCTCTCCAATGCCAGAAATACAGCTTAATGGTGTAACATTAGAAAATGTGGACCATTTCTGCTCCCTTGGCAGCCACGTCTTCACCAAAGTTAACATCGACACCAAAATACAACACCTCCTGAGCTCTGCAAGTGCAACATTTTTCCGAATGAAGCAGAGAGTGTTTGACAACAGGGACATCTGTAGGGAAACCAAGGGGCTTGTTTATAAAGCTATTGTCCTCCCAACCCTGCTATACCTGCGACACATGGACTGTCTATAGATGTCAACATTGAGACGGAAATACAACACCGCCTGAGCTCTGCGAGTGCAACATTTTTCCGAATGAAGCAGAGAGTGTTTGAGGACCGGGACATCCATAGGGAAACCAAGGGGCTTGTTTATAAAGCCACTGTCCTCCCAAGCCTATTCTACGCCTGCGAAATGTGGACTGTCGACAGACATCACATGCAACTCCTGGACCGATTCCATCAGCACTGCCTCCGGAAAATCCTGCAAATCTCTTGGGAAGACAAGCGGGGAAATGTCAGTGTGCTGGAAGAAGCAAAGACCACCAGCATTGAAGCGATGGTCCTGTGCCATCAACTCCGCTGGACCGGCCACATTGTCCGAATGCTCAACCACCGTCTCCCAAAGCAGTTGCTCTACTCCGAACTCAAGAACGGAAAACGGAATGTTGGAGGACAGGAAAAGAGATTTAAAGATGGGCTCAAAGCCAACCTTAAAAACTCTGGCATAGACACTGAGAACTGGGAAGCCCTGGCCCTTGAGTGCTCCAGCCGAAGGTCAGCTGTGACCAGCAGTGTTGCAGAATTTGAATAGGGTAAAAGAGAGAAACGTGCCAAGAGGAAGGCGTGTCAAGCCAACCCTGACCCGACCTGGAAACCAATGCCACACATATACACATATCTATGCATATACACACACAAAACACATATACAGAAAGGGGGGAAGGAAGGAAGGAAAGAGAGAAGAAGGGAGAGAAAGAGGGAAGGAGAGAAGGAAAGAAAGAAGGGTAGAAAAGGAAGGGAGGAGAGAAGAAGGGAGAGAAAGAGGAAAGGAGACAAAGAAGGAAAGAAAGAAGGGTAGAGAAGGAAGGAAGGAAGGAGAGAAGGAAGGAAAGAAAGAAGGGTAGAGAAGGAAGGAAGGAGAGAAGGAAGGGTAGAGAAGGAAGGAAGGAAGGAAGGAAGGAAGGAAGGAAGGAAGGAAGGAAGGAAGGAAAGAAAGAAAGAAAGAAAGAAAGGTGGAGAAGGAAGGATGGAGAGAAGGAGGGAGAGAAAGAGTGAAGGAGAGAAGGAAAGAAAGAAAGGTAGAGAAGGAAGGAAGGAGAGAAGGAGGGAGAGAAAGAGGGAAGGAGGGAAGGAAGGAAAGAAAGGTAGAGAAGGAAGGAAGGAGTGAAAGAGGGAAAGAAGGAGGGAAGGATAGAAAGAAAGAAAGAAAGAAAGAAAGAAAGAAAGAAAGAGAAGGAAGGAGAGAAGGAGGGAGATAATGAAATAAAGTGAAAGAGGGAAGGAAGGAGAGAATGAACAAAAGAGATAAAGAGGGAGGGAGGGAGGGAGGGAAGGAAGGAAGGAAGGAAGGAAGGAACCAAAGAGCAAAGGAAGTGAGAAAAGAAACAGGTAGAGAAAGAAGGAAGAAGAAGGGAAAGAAAAAGAGGAAAGGAAGGAAGGAAAGAAAGAAAGAAAGAAAGAAGGAGAGAAAGAAGGAGCGAAGGTTGGCCACAGCAATGTATGGCGGTTACAGCTAATAATAATAATAATAATTATTATTATTATTATTATTATTAAGAGCATTAATAGCATCAGTGTTTGGAAGTATTCAGAAACAAATCTTTCAAGTCGTCAGGCTGGCTTCCTTAATTGGAGGCTTCCCCTAACGAAGAAGCCACAAGGGGACATTAATGAAGGAGGCTTCCTCTTTGTGGCGCTGCATGGCCACTCCATCCCTAGTGAAGCATTCTGGTGCTGCATGTGTCACATTGTCAGCATGCTTGCACCTAATGAGCCTGGCCTTTGGGGGTTTGCAAGGCAAGCAAGCTCAGTGAAGAGCAGGCAAGAGTCATGGAAGCAGAGGCATCGAAGAAGGCTTTATCGACTGCAGGCCGGCGCAAGTGGGATAATGGGAGTCTTAGTTTTACTAAGGGCACATCAGCACTGCAGAATGAATGAGGTTTGACCCCACTTCCAACTGCAATGGCTCAATGCTTCATAATCTTGGGTAGTTGTAGTTTTCCGTACCTCAATGCAAGTGGGATAACAGGAGTTGTAGTTTTACTAAGGCCGGTGCAACATGCGGCCCGCAGGGCGGATGCGGCCCACACAAGCAGAGAGGCGACCCACACAACAACAATCCTCATTGATCATTGATTATGTATTGTTTTTTGCAAGAGGGGTTTACCTTGGAGGCTGAGAGAGTGTGTCTTATCCAAAAGCCGAGTGGGATTTCGAGTCCTAGGATGTATGCATCCACACTGCAATGGTATAATGGGAGTTGTAGTTTTACTAAAGTCACGTCAGCACTGCAGAATGAATCTGGTTTGACCCCACTTGCAACTGCCATGGCTCAATGCCGGTAGTTGTAGTTTTGCGTACCTCAATGCAAGTGGGATAATGGGAGTTGTAGTTTTACTAAGGGCACGTCAACAGTGCAGAATGAATCTGGTTTGACCCCACTTGCAACTACCATGGCTCAATGCTATATATAATTCCGGTAGTTGTAGTTTTGCGTACCTCAATGCAAGTGGGATAATGGGAGTTGTAGTTTTACTAAGGGCACGTCAACACTGCAGAATGAATCTGGGTTGACCCCATTTGCAACCACCATGGCGCAATGCAATATAAAATCCTGATAGTTGTGGTTTTGCGTACCTCAATGCAAGTGGGATAATGGGAGTTGTAGTTTTACTAAGGGCAAGTCAACACTGCAGAATGAATCTGGTTTGACCCCACTTGCAACTGCCATGGCTCAATGCTATATAAAATCCTGGTAGTTGTAGTTTTGCGTACCTCCATGCAAGTGGGATAATGGGAGCTGTAGTTTTACTAAGGGCACATCAACACTGCAGAGTGAATCTGGTTTGACCCCACTTGCAACTGCCATGGCTCAATGCTATATAAAATCCTGGTAGTTGTAGTTTTGCATACCTCAATGCAAGTGGGATAATGGGAGTTGTAGTTTTACTAAGGGCACATCTATACTGCAGAATGAATGGAGCCTTAATGAACTACAAAACTCAAGGTCAATGCCTAACAAAGCCTTCCAGTATTTCTGTTGGTCATGGGAGTGGAGTTCTGTGGGTCAAGTTTGCTTCAATTCTGTTGCTGATGAAGAATGCTCTTTGATTCTAGTTGAACTACAAATCCCAGCAACTACAACTCCCAAATGTCAATGTCTGTTTTCCCCAAACTCCACCAGTGTTTGGACATATTCAGTATTTGTGCCAAGTGTGTTCCAGATCCGTCATTGTTTGAGTCCACAGTGCTCTCTGGATGTAGGTGAACTACAACTCCCAAACTAAAGCTCAATGCCCACCAAACCATTCCAGTATTTTCTGTTCTTCATGGGAGTTCTGTGTGCCAAGTTTGGTTAGATTCCATCATTGGTGGGTTCAGGATGCTCTTTGATTGTAGTTGAACTACAAATCTCATAAACTACAACTCCCAAATGTCAAGGTCTATTTTCCCCAAATTCCACCAGTGTTCACATTTGGACATATTGAGTTTCTGTGGCACTCAAGGTCTATTTCCCCCAAACTCCACCAGTGTTTGGACATATTCAGTATTTGTGCCAAGTGTGGTCCGGATCCGTCATTGTTTGAGTCCACTGTGCTCTCTGGATGTAGGTGAACTACAACTCCCAAACTCAAGCTCAATGCCCACCAAACCATTCCAGTATTTTCTGTTCTTCATGGGGGTTCTGTGGGCCAAGTTTTCTTAGATTCCATCATTGGTGGGATTCAGAATGCTTTTGGATTGTAGTTGAACTATAAATCCCAGCAATTCAACTCCCAAATGTCAAGGTCTATTTTCCCCAAACTCCACCAGTATTCACATCTGGGCATATTGAGTATTTGTGCCACGTTTGGTCCTGATCCATCATTGTTTGAGTCCACAGTGCTTTCTGGATGTAGGTGAACTACAACTCCCAAACCATCTTGAGTATCCATGTCAAGTCTGGTCCAGATCCATCATTGTTTGAGTCCACAGTGCTCTCCGGATGTAGGCGAACTACAACTCCCAAACTCAAGCTCAATGCCCACCAAACCCTTCCAATATTTTCTGTTCTTCATGGGAGTTCTGTGTGCCAAGTTTGGTTAGATTCCATCATTGGTGGAGTTCAGAATGCTCTTTGATTGTAGGTGAACTACAAATCCCATCAACTACAACTCCCAACTCCCAAAATCAATCTCCCCCAACCCCACCAGTATTCCAATTTGGACGTATTATTGGGTATTTGTGCCCAATTTTGTGAATGAAAATACATCCTGTATATCAGATATTGACATTATGATTCATAACAGTAGCAAAATTACAGTTACGAAGTAGCAACGTAAATAATGTTATGGTTGTGGGTCAACACAACATGAGGAACTGTATCAAGGGGTCGCGGCATTAGGAAGGGTGAGAACCCCTGTCCTACTGCCTTACATATAGTTCCTGCTGGACATATAATGCTATTCCCTGGCCTCAAAAGTCTTCTTCTGGCTCGACAGCGATGGAAAGTGGGGCAAAGACGGTGCCGTCCCGATGGCAGCGCCCCATTGGGAACCGGGCGGTGATTAAACCCCGTGAAGAGGGTTAATTACTCCTTGGTCCCAGGGGATCGGGGCTAATGAGCTGCTCTTTCCTTCCTTCACCCACAAATATGGGTCACTGTCTATGCTGTATATGGGTCACATTATAGATGGCACTCTTGCATGGAAATGCGCTCAGGAGCCGGAAAGCCAATTCCAGAATTACCATTCTGTACCCAGAAGTGTGGATGATGGGTAATGTATTGGATAATAAGGGGGGGGGTATCATCCATGTCACATTATGGCACAGTGCTGCAGAGCATGTGCAGAGTGCCTTTGCTGTCTGATTGAGCAAGCATCATTGTGCAAAGTGCAGAATGCAGACTCTTGGCCATTGCTTAAGAGCATGTGCAAAGTGAATGATGCAGTGTCTCTGCTAGTGCCTCTGAGCATGTGCAAGGTGCACAATACAGTAGCTCGGCTATTCCCTCTGAGCATGTACAAATTGCACAGTATGGAATCTCACCCATTGCCTCTGAGCATGTGCAAAGTAAACAATGCAGCGTCTTGGCCATTGCTTACGAGCATATGCAAAGTGAACGAGACAAGGGTCTTATGAAAACTGATCTCACCCACTGCCTCTGAGCATGTGCAAAGCGAATGATGCAGTATCTCTGCTATGCTTTTGCCTCTGGGCATGTGCAAAGTGAACGATGCATGCCCTCGCCCATTGCCTCTGAGCATGTGCAAAGAACACAATAGAATTGCTCAGCCATTGCCTCTGAGCATGTACGAATTGCACAATGTAGTATCTCACCCATTGCCTCTGAGCATGTGCGAAGTGAACAATGCATGCCCTCGCCTATTGCCTCTGAGCATGTGCAAAGAACCTAATACAATAGCTCAGCTATTGCCTCTGAGCGAATTGTACAATGTTGTATTACCCATTGCCTCTGAGCACATGCAAAGTGAACAATCTGGCCCCTTGCCTCTGAGCATGTACGAATTGCACAATGCTTGATCTCAGCTTTTGCCTCTGGACATGTGCAAAGTGAACGGTGCATAACCTCGCCCATTGCCTCTGAGCATGTGCAAAGAACACAATGTAGTAGCTCAGCCATTGCCTCTGAGCATGTACGAATTGCACAATGTAGTATCTCACTCATTGCTCTGAGCACGTGCAAAGGGAACAATGCAGAATCTCACCTATGGTCTTTGAGCATGTGCAAGGAACACAATGCAGTAGCTCAGACATTGCTTCTGAGCATGTACAAATTGCACAATGTAGTATCTCACCCAATGCCTCTAAGCACATGCAAAGTGAACAATGCAGAATCTCCCCCATTGGTCCCTGAGCATGTGCAAAGAAGATAATACAGTAGATCAGCCATCGCTTCTGAGCATGTACAAATTGCACAATGTAGTATCTCACCCATTGCCTCTGAGCACGTGCAAAGTGAACAATGCAGAATCTGAGGCGTTGCCTCTGAACATGTATGATATGAATGATGCAGAATTTTGGTCTTTGCTTCTGAGCATGTGCAAAGAGAACAATGCCAAATCTTGGCCATTGTCTCTGAGCATGTACAAATTGCACAATATGGAGTCTCAGCTGGTGCCTCTGAGCATGTGTAACGTGAATGACACAGGATCTCACCCCACCCCTTCCTCTGAGCATGTGCAAGGTGCATAATACAGTAGCTCGGCTATTGCTTCTGAGCATGTGCAAAGTGAACAATGCAGAACCTCATCTATTGCCTATGAACATGCGCAAAGTGCACAATACAGTATGTCAGCTATTGCCTCCAAATATGTTTGAATTGCACAATATGAAATCTCAGCTGGTGCCTCTGAGCATGTGCAAAGTGAACAATGCAGGATCTCACCCACTGCCTTTGAGCATGTGCAAAGTGAATAATGCAGTATTTCTGCTAGTTCCTCTGAGCATGTGCAAGGTGCACAATACAGTAATTTAGCTATTCCCTCTGAGCATGTACAAATCGTACAGTATGGAATCTTGCACATTGCCTCTGAGCATGTGCAAAGTATACAATGCAGAATCTTGGCCATTGCTTAAGAGCGTGTGCAAAGTGAACGAGGCAAGAGTCTTACGAAAGCCGATCTCACCCACTGCCTCTGAGCATGTGCAAAGTGAATGATGCAGTATCTCTGCTAGTGCCTCTGAGCATGTGCAAGGTGCAGAATATAGTAGCTCAGCTATTCCCTCTGTATGGAATCTCACCCATTGCTTCTGAGCATGTGCAAAGTGCACAGTGTAGAATCTTGGCCATTGCTTGTGAGCATATGCAAAGTGCACAATGCAGAATCTCACCCACTGCCTCTGAGCATGTGCAAAGTGCACAATGTAGAATCTTAGCCATTGCTTGTGAGCATGTACAATATAGTAGCTCAGCTATTCCCTCTGAGCATGTACAAATTGCACAGTATGGAATCTCGCCCATTGCCTCTGACCATGTGCAAAATGCACAATGCAGCATCTTGGTCATTGCTTAAGATCATGTGCAAAGTGAACGAGGCCAAACCGATCTCACCCATTGCCTCTGAGCATGTGCAAAGTGCACAATGCAGAAATTGCTTGTGAGCATGTGCAAAGTGAACGATGCAAAATCTCACCCACTGCCTCTGAGTATGTGCAAAGTGAATGACGCAGTGTCTCTGCTGGTGCCTCTGAGCATGTGCAAGGTGCACAATACAGTAGCCCAGCTGTTCCCTCTGAGCATGTACAAATTGTGCAACATGGATTCTCAGCTGGTGCCTCTGAGCATGTGTGAATGACACATCATCTCACCCATTGCCTCTGAGCATGTGCAAAGTGAATGACGCAGTGTCTCTGCTAGTGCCTCTGAGCATGTGCAAGGTGCACAATACAGTAGCTCAGCTATTCCCTCTGAGCATGTACAAATTGTGCAATATGGACTCTCAGCTGGTGCCTCTGAGCATGTGTGAAGTGAATGACACATAATCTCACCCATTGCCTCTGAGCACGTGCAGTCAACAATGCAGAGTCTCGACTATTGCTTATTGAAGGAGTAGAGCTGTGTTTTGACACCCCAATCCCCATTGAAACCCAGTGGGTGACGGAGAGGAGGCCTTTGTCGGCTCCAAAGGAGGGGCTCCTCCTTGCCACCTGCCCTGGCCCCCCATTGTGCCCATAATCCCCCCACAGCTGCAAGGAGGGCCCTCCAAACAGGTGGCTCTTCCTCCTGCCAAAAAGGAATGGACCTGTCTGCAAGGAATAGAGAGCCGCCTGTGTCTTTGCACACTCGCTGGCGCATTTGCCTAAGGAATGCAGCTTCAGGGGGAGCAAAAGGAGGGCATTGCGCACATCCACACCCCAAAAAATAAGAATGCGCTTTCCTTCCATCCCTAGACTTCTAGCCAGAGGCAGCCCTAGGTAATTTTCAACGGTAAGCAAACAGTATTTTGGTGCCCCCCCCCCCAACCCAACCATTGATATGGAGCAGGAACAGAGGGGCTAGGCGAGGCTTCCCTTCGGGAAGAGGATCGCCCGGCAGTGGGGCAAGGAAGCCGAGGCTCCCCCCGGATTGCTAGGGCTGTTGTGAGCCGAGGGGGCTCTCCTCAAGTGGTGGTCGAGGGGCATTTACGCTTTTTGCGCCCCTGGCAAAAAAAAGTGTACCGCGACCGCTTACTTTGCATAATGGACGAGCCGCCCCTGCTTCTAGCATTGCGACAAGTTGAAAGAAATAAAGTTTGGGTATCTAAAAAGGAAAGTGAACAGTGTGTAAAGAGATCCACTAATGCAAAAAGGTACGCAAAGGGACGGATTCCAGATATTCGTGATGATTGATCGGTTTCCGATTTCTCCGCAGTTCCAGGATAGTTTCGTTGGGAGGATTCAGATTTGGAAGATCCCAAATGTAACCCAGCTGATGTATCGAATGGCAAAGGGAGGAGGCTCCAAAGACAGCTGGAAGGAGGTCTTGGAACAAGGCGTTCTTCTAGGATTTCAAGGAACTCTTGCAGAGAAAGTTCATTACTTCCAAGGAATCGTTTCAATTCAATATAGGGTCTCGTTGCAACAATCGGCCCCAAATGGCCATGCATTTGTTTACCTGCAGCAGGTAAAAGGGGAAGGCTTTTATTTTGGAGCAGATATTCATTTTCCGAAGAAGGATCCAAACATTCTTCAACAATCCCAACAGTGAACTAACTTGGACTCCAGTTCCAAGCAGATAATCTGGATTTTATATGGCAGGGTAGAAGCTATCTCAGGCTAAGATATCTCAAGCTATTTCTAACTTATGGTCATCTAAGACAGTGTTTCTCAACCTGGGGGTCGGGACAAAGGGGTGTCGAAGGGGTCGCCAAAGACCATCAGAAAACACAGTATTTTTGTTGATCATGGGGGTTCTTTTTGGGGAGTTTGACCCAGTTCTATCGTTGGTGGGGTTCAGAATGTTCTTTGATTGTAGGTGAACTATAAATCCCAGAAATGACACCCCCTAAATGTTATTCTCCCCAGTGTCCACATTTCCCCCACTCCACCAGTGTCCACATTTGGGCATATTGAGTCTTCGTGCCAAGTTTGGTCCAGATCCATCCTAGCTTGAGTCTCTGGATGTAAGTGAACTACAACTCCAAAACTCAAGGTCAATGCTCGGTGCATTCTGGAGGAGTCTGGGCCCAAATCCGGCAGGGAGGCTCTTGCCTCCGGCAAGCCCTCCAGGCGGTGAGAGCCGGGCACAGGAGGATCCCCCATGCTGTCTGGCCCTACATAGAGCTTCTTGCTGGTTCACATCCCTGCCGGATGGCGCGAAGGGGCCCTCACCTGCCCCGTGCCCTTGCTGGCTGGCAGGAGCGCAATGGAGGCCTCGCGCAAGGTGGAGGAGCTGACCTGGAAAGCCTGGCTGTTTCCCTAGCACAGGGACCGGCAGCCATTTTGAGGAGGCAGAGGAGGCGGGGCCAACGGTGGTTCCTTCGTGACCCCCAGAAAATGGCCCAATGACCCCCCTGGGGGTCGTGACCCCCAGGTTGAGAACCGCTGTTCTAGGTGTTTCTAATTACAATGCTGTTGCACTCCAGGACAGGAAAAGCCCTCTGACTGTAAACACCACACCGTTGATTAGAAAACAATCCTTTTATTGAAGATAATGAAAAAGCAGCAAGTAAAAAAGCACTTTAAAGGAATAGGTAAATCCAATTAGGTAAGAAGATAAGCAGGAGCAAAAATAGTCCAAGGTAAAGTTCAGCAAAGTCCATAAAAACAAAGTCCACACTTCTCTAATATAATTCAGGAAACCAGGAAACATTAATCTAAGGCATAAGTAGGCATTTATACAATCCAAGAATCCAAACCATGAAACAAAAAATAATTAAACAAGAATCTTCCCAGCAAGGCTTTCATGAAACAAGGACGAGAACTACACTTGATTCTAAACGATGCTTCATCTGACTACATTTCCCATACTTGGAACTTTTATCCCCTCTTTAAGCTATCCCAAGCACTCAGAAATTGGTTTCGCTTTAATTGAGATTCCCGTATCTTTTTCTGTCAGATTCTGGCAGACCGCCGAAGACACTGTTTGGCCTGCCTGTTTTGACTAATCTCCTGCTGCCTATCTATTTGCTCATTAAGTTTTGCAGCTGGGTCAGGTGCCCAGTTGTTTTCAAGCCCCAAATCCTGGGAACTTTCTGGTAACAATTCAGGGAGTACACCATCATCCCCACACCCTTCAGGGACATTCTCATGGGAAACTACACTTTGCACAGGGATCTCCTGGTCTTTCTCTGTATCAGTATAATTGACCAAACCATTGCCATCTTGAAATTAATTGGCACCACTTCCCACATTCAAAGCAACCTGATCCCAAGAGTACTGAAGGAACGATCGGAAGTCATCTTGGAACCATTGGCAATCATCTTTGAGAGTTCTTGGAGAATGGGAGAAGTTCCAGCAGAGGAGGGCCATGAGATCTCTTCCAACTCTATGATTCTATGATCCTGAAACACAATCACAGGCTGAACTTCAACAAATGTGTTTCCAATGTATGGCCACCTTCAAAGTGTTTCCAACTTATCATCCTCTAAAACATCTCAAGGTATTTCCAATTTATGGTCACCTAAGATATCTCTAACTTATGGCCACTTTCAAAGTGTTTCCAATTTATGGTCATCTAAGATGTATCTTCAAGGTGTTTCCAATTTAGGGCTGCCTTCAAGATGTTTCTAATTACAAGGTTTTTGCAATGCATGGCCACCTTCAAGATATCTCCAACATGGTCATCTAAGATATCTCTAACTCATGGCCAATTTCAAGGTGTTTCCAGCTTGTGGTCATCTAAGACATCTCTAACTTATGGCAACTTTCAAGGTGTTTCCAACTTAGGGTCATGACTAAGATATCTCTAACTGATGTCCACCTTCAATGTGTTTCCAGCTTATGGTCATCTAAGATTTCCAACATGGTCATGTAAGATATCACTAACTGATGACCACCTTCAAGGTGTTTTCAACTTATGGTCATCCAAGATATCTCTAACCGATGTCCACCTTCAAGGTGTTTTCAACTTATGGTCATCTAAGATATCTCTAACTTATGGTCACTTTCAAGGTGTTTCCAACTTATGGTCACCTAAGATGTATCTTCAAGGTGGTTCCAATTTAGGACTGCCTTCAAGATGTTTCTAATTACAAGGTTTTTGCAAGGCATGGCCACCTTCAAGATATCTCCAACATGGTCATCTAAGATATCTCTAACTCATGGCCAATTTCAAGGTGTTTCCAGCTTGTGGTCATCTAAGACATCTCTAACTTATGGCAACTTTCAAGGTGTTTCCAACTTAGGGTCATGACTAAGATATCTCTAACTGATGTCCACCTTCAATGTGTTTTCAGCTTATGGTCATCTAAGATCTCCAACATGGTCATGTAAGATATCACTAACTGATGACCACCTTCAAGGTGTTTTCAACTTATGGTCATCTAAGATATCTCTAACCGATGTCCACCTTCAAGGTGTTTTCAACTTGTGGTCATCTAAGATATCTCTAACTTATGGTCACTTTCAAGGTGTTTCCAACTTATGGTCACCTAAGATATCTCTAACTTATGGCCACTTTCAAAGTATTTCCAGCTTATGGTAATCTAAGATGTATCTTCAAGGTGTTTCCAATTTAGGGCTGCCTTCAAGATGTTTCTGATTACAAGGTTTTTGCAATGCATGGCCACCTTAAACGGTATCTCCAACATGGTCATGTAAGATATCACCAACTGATGACCACCTTCAAGGTGTTTTCAACTTATGGTCATCTAAGATATCTCTAACCGATATCCACCTTCAATGTATTTTCAACTTATGGTCATCTAAGATATCTCTAACTTATGGCCACTTTCAAGGTGTTTCCAGCTTATGGTCATCTAAGATGTATCTTCAAGGTGGTTCCAATTTAGGGCTGCCTTCAAGATGTTTCTAATTACAAGGTTTTTGCAATGCATGGCCACCTTTAAGGTATCTCCAACATGGTCATGTAAGATATCATTAACTGATGGCCACCTTCAAGGTGTTTTCAACTTATGGTCATCTAAGATATCTCTAACTTATGATCACTTTCCAGGTGATTCCCACTTATGGTCACCTAAGATACCTCTTATTTACGTCTATCTTCAAGGTTTCCAATTTACTGCCATCTAAGATGTATCTTCAAGGTCTTTCCAATTTAGGGCTACTTTCAAGGTCTTTCTAATTACAAGGTTTTTGCAATGCATGGCCACCTTCAAGGTATGTCCAACATGGTCATCTAAAGATATCTCTAACTTATGGTCACTTTCAAGGTGTTTTCAATTTGCAGCCATCTAAGATGTATCTTCAAGGTCTTTCCAATTTAGGGCAATGCATGGCCACTTTCAAGGCATCTCCTACATGGTCATCTAAGAGATCTCTAGCTGATGTCCACCTTCAGTTTAAAAGTTAAAAGTGAAATTTTAAAATAAACTAAAAGCAATTAGATATCAGATATCAGCAACAGAACTTGCCCTTGAGGTCTGCAGGTGCTGCTCCTCCCCTGCTTCCAGCTTGTAATCTTGCTGCCAAAAGAATGCAAATAATCCTTGAGCGCTTGAACTTCCTTCCCGAAAAAATAGAAGCTAACCGATGTCCACCTTCAAGGTGTTTCCAGCTTACAGTCATCTAAGATATCTCTAACTTATGGTCATGACTAAAATATCTCTAACTGATGTCCACCTTCAAGGTGTTTCCAACTTATGGTCATCTAAGATATGTCTAACTTATGGCCACTTTCAAGGTGTTTCCAGCTTATGGTCATCTAAGATATCTCTAACTTATGGTCATGACTAAAATATCTCTAACTGATGTCCACCTTCAAGGTGTTTCCAACTTATGGTCATCTAAGATATGTCTAACTTATGGCCACTTTCAAGGTGTTTCCAGCTTATGGTCATCTAAGATATCTCTAACTTATGGTCATGACTAAAATATCTCTAACTGATGTCCACCTTCAAGGTGTTTCCAACTTATGGTCATCTAAGATATGTCTAACTTATGGCCACTTTCAAGGTGTTTCCAGCTTATGGTCATCTAAGATATCTCTAACTTATGGTCATGACTAAAATATCTCTAACTGATGTCCACCTTCAAGGTGTTTCCAACTTATGGTCATCTAAGATATGTCTAACTTATGGCCACTTTCAAGGTGTTTCCAGCTTATGGTCATCTAAGATATCTCTAACTTATGGTCATGACTAAAATATCTCTAACTGATGTCCACCTTCAAGGTGTTTCCAACTTATGGTCATCTAAGATATGTCTAACTTATGGCCACTTTCAAGGTGTTTCCAGCTTATGGTCATCTAAGATATCTCTAACTTATGGTCATGACTAAAATATCTCTAACTGATGTCCACCTTCAAGGTGTTTCCAACTTATGGTCATCTAAGATATGTCTAACTTATGGCCACTTTCAAGGTGTTTCCAGCTTATGGTCATCTAAGATATCTCTAACTTGTGGTCACTTTCAAGGTGTTTCCAACTTATGGTCATCTAAGATATCTCTAATAAGCTATGTATCTATTATTATTATTATTCTATTATTATTAGAATTGATTATGATTAGATTATGATTATGTTTATGTTTATTTATACTCCGCTTTTTCTCTCTGCCAGGAGACTCAAAGCAGTGATGGGTTTGCTATTATGTGTGGTTTCGGGTATCTACACATTGCAAAATGTAGGAACGTGTCTCCTGTGGATACGGGAATTCCTCCTGCAATCCCATTGACCAGAAGTAGGAACCTGCAGAGGAAAGGAAGAAAGGGAGAGAGACGCTTGGGTCAAGGAGACCGGCTTTCGTAAGACCCTTGGAAAGGCACCCGGCCATTTGAACCGGGCTTGCGATCAGCTCACTCATGGGAATTCTATCCTCCCAAAGAGAAGGAGCTGGGAGGGTCAAGGGGGTGGCCGGCCATTCTATGGGGGGCTCGCAAGGAAGGAGGGTGTATTTTTAGACACATTCCCTCGTATCGCCTTTCGCAACGAAAAGAGCGCGGAGGAGAGAAGATACGGGGTGTGCGATGGAAAAACTGTGCCCCCCAAATGAGAATTCTGGGCCCCGACATCAAACTCTCCTTTGGTGCTTCACTTTCCAACACTGCCATGTAGAACCCAGATTATATGGCAGTGTAGATGCAGATAATCCAGTTCCAAGCAGATAATGTGAAATATCTGCATTGCCTATCTGGATTATCTAGCAGTGTAAAAGGGGCCTTAGATGACCATGAGTTGGAAAACCCTTGAGGATGGCCATGCATTGGAAACACCTTATGATTAGAAACACCCTAAGTTGGAAACCCCTTGAAGGTGGACATAAGTTAGAGATATCTTAGATGACCATACGTTGGAGATATCTTGAAGGTGTAATTAGAAGTTTTCTCTTCTGCTCTGGCTCTAAGTTGGATTGTGCTTTTACAGTATTCCCTCTTTGTCTTTTGCACTTGAAGCAGTTTACTACTCTTGACTTCCCTCAATGTTGGTTCTTGACTGCCTTTCCCATCATCTGCAAGGGCAGGTTTTTCTCCTTCTGCCGTTGGTTTCCCTTGCAGAAACCCTCTCTCTGCCTCCTGATTTCTGGGCACGTCAACTCTGTTGACATCACTACACGGGTGTCATGAATTGTGGATTGTCATTCGTTTTCTTGTTTTCTTGTCAATAATAATAATAATAATAATAATAATAATAATAATAATAATAGTATCTGCAAGGAAACAGATGAAACAATAGATCACATCCTGAGCTGCTGCAAGAAGATTGTGGACAGACTCCAAGCAGAGGCACAACACCCTTGCTCAGATGATTCATTGGGACTTGTGCCACAAACACCATCTGCCTACGACAAAGAACTGGTGGGATCACAAGCTGGAAAAAGTTACAGAGAATTAAAACGTTAAGCTACTTTGAGACTTCCGAATTCAGACAGACAAGAGTTTTGGAGCACAATACTCCTGACCTCAAGATCGTGGTAAAAAACAAAGTATGGCTCGTTGATGTTGCAATCCCAGGTGACAGCAGGATTGAAGAGAAACAACTGGAAAAGCTGACACAAAATTAGGATTTAAAGATCGAACTGCAAAGACTCTGGCACAAGCCAGTAAAGGTGCAGTGCCTCAAGACCTTGGCCTGCACTTAAACACAATCGGGGCTGACAAATTTACCATCTGCCAGCTGCAGAAGGCCACCTTACTGGTATCTGCACGCATTATTCACCGATACATCACACAGTCCTAGACACTTGGGAAGTGTCCAACGTGGGATCCAATTCAACAGCCAGCAGAGTGACCTTGTTTGCTGTGGACTCATCTTGTTGTGTTTCTAATAATAAAATAATAATAATTAAAAAATGCCATATCTGTCATAAGATATACTGCTGGTATCATAAACTGGACACAGGCGGAACTGGACAATTTGGACAGAAAAACAAGAAAACTCATGACCATTCAGAATTCATTACATCCTCGCAGTGATGTTGACCGGTTCTATCTGCCTAGAAGGTCTGGTGGAAGAGGACTCTTACAAGTCAAACAAGCAGTCAAAGAAGAAAAACACGATGCCCTGGCAGAAGATGTCAAGGAAAGCCAAGAATTTGCTTTAATCGAAGTCAATAACCGGAAACTTCTCAAAGCACAGC